>NW_014577094.1:490935-494696 GCF_000485595.1 Priapulus caudatus | reverse complement strand
CATCTCTTATAATAACTTTTTGTCATTTACACCATTATACTATTTATGCTTCCAGGGGTTTCTAAGTTCCGTTGTGCTGTCATTAAACTGTCATACGTACAGTTTTTCGTTTTTCCCATGCTTATCTATTTATTACACCTCATTTCTAAAATTAATATTGTCTGCAATGTTTATCTGTCGATTTTGTACCTCATATGGTCCTATTCTGCTCCCATTATGATATAGTACTAGAATTCGTAGCACGTATTTCTTATCCAGCGTCGAGCGGGTGACCCGCAGCTAAAAAAAAAATCTATATATATTTAGTTCGTATGTATTGTATGTATGTATGTATCTCTCCCTATAGGCGGCAATACCGCCCAAGCGACTCTTGGATGCCCAATTGTTCACAGCCATCTTTATACCCGGGGAGTGGCTCCTCATAGATGAAAATAAACCTGTCAAACGCTCAAACTCACCGAAAAATCCTGCTGATACAACCCGTCAATTCCGTGAATTCTTCACACAACTCGTCAGCACTCTGACATGCTCATGCTGCCCACACAGAGAAAAATCGCGATTCCCTAACCTCATCCGGTGCTGCAGTTATTGTCGAAACCTTGAACCTAATACTAAAACAACACACACCAGCACCAGTTTTACATTCAGAGTACTACTCACGGTCAGCTCAGAGGGTTACAGTTCAGATGCTACGATCTCACAATGCATGCTTGTACATTCGAAAGCTATGCAGTTTCTGTTCAGGTAGGAAATTTCGTTCATTTCAATGTGCCATGGTTTGCGTGTCTCTGATCCTATGTTACTATGAGCAGCTGATAAGGACATAAATTTGTCATTATTAGTCCTCATGAACTCTATATTCTTTTATTCATGCTACGATCTCACAATGGGACAGCTGTTACGTGGGGATGTCTCAAGAGTTGAGACGCCAGAACATCTCTACATATTTGCCACCAGGAGAAGAGACGAAACGAAAAAATTCTTTATCAAGAGGCTTCACAATGAAAAGTACCAAACCATTTTCTACATGCTTTTATAATTAACTTGTGTTCATTTACACCATATTACTATTATTGTCCAGCGGGTCTCAGTTCGGTTGTGGCTTGTCATATAAACTTCATACGTTAACAGTTTTTTCGTTTTTCCCTGACTTATTATCTTATCTACCACCTCATTTCTTAAATATTAATATTGTCTGCCATGTTATTGTCGACTTTTACCCAATTGTCCTTATTCTGTCCATTATTATAGTACTATAAATTAGTTAGCACGATTTTTTACCCAGCGCCGACGTGGGCTACCCGCAGCTAGTAAGTAATAATACAATAATAACAATATTCTCTGTAGTAGTTTGCAGTAAGTATCACATTACGCCACGCGCAGGTAATCAAGTACATTAAACCCCTATCAGGCACGAATGATTTGGAAGCAGTGCGTTGCCTAAATTAATTTGGCGCCACTTATAGCTTTCAAAATTTGTCTTAACACTTCACACATAGCGCCATTTTTAGTGGTAAATTGTGCGAATTCAGCTCGTGCAAGATTACGATTTACAGCAATACGCTACCAAATATATTGTAAACGAATATCTGTTACACGAAGGTGAGTGATTAGTGGTCATGATAAGCGAGGAAATATACAACTGCTTCTTTATTGGTGGCAAATTTTGATGAGAAAAATCGGTTAAAAATGCGGGAATCGGGTGTCTCACTCTTGTGTTATTATCTACTCTTGATGTCCGCCATGCAGCATCATGTTTAATGATGTTCAAATTAATCCTATGATAATTTCCTATAACATTCGTGAATATTGCATACCTTCTGGAACAATTTGCTCATTTTGGGTTGGATCCCATCGTTGCTCCTTTCTTCTCGCTCCACTGATGATGACATAGTCACAATTCTGCAGTAATATATAACTTTGTATATTTGTATCCTTACACACATAGTGGCATTTTATATACTGTGAACTATTTATTGTAAACATTAGATAACATGCATATGTCCATTAGCCTTATGAGCATGATCGACCAATGTACTTTCAAAATTTATTGTTAGTTACGTCATTACCGCTGGATCAGTCTTGATTTCGAAATGCTGGTCGCAAAGATGGCACTTCATGCGAAATTTCCAGAGCGGTGTGGTGTAGTACATCCCGATTTTTGACTTCTCAGCATTGTAGCGGACTCCCATGCCAATTGGATTACCACATCCTTCACACCAGATGTTATAGGGCATCTCAAATCTAAAAAAATGTCCATATTATCAGGAGTAAGTCCTATATTATCCTTACTTACCTACAGTAATAATTATTTATATTAATTAATATATTACTTACAGTCCTATATTATCTTACTCCTGATATTATTAGAGCGAATGTTGGTTAATCTAGATTTTTAAATAATTTTAAATATGTTAATACATCTAAAAACACAATAAAATTGCATAGCATGTTTGTCTTATCGAATTCTAAGAGGTACATTACAAGCATCACATTTAATAAAAGTGATTAATTCCATGATATATGGACACCATTCTTTCGTGTTTAATATGCATACATGGCATCTGCTATCACAATGAATAAGTATAATATAATACATGATTGCATAGCTTATGAAAAAAGTTATTATTTATAGACTGTCATTAAATGTCCGACATTCTAACAAATACATGTACAGACAACATAAAAGTAGATTGGTGCTGGTAATGTATATTTACCTAATGATAAGAATGCCCTGCTTGATTTTCCTTGCACGTTCTCTGAGCGCATGTGTGCCATGGTACTCGTTAAGCGAATGATGTTTTTTATAGTCAAAGTCAGGTGGGTAGTAATGGTTCTGTCCCTTTCTCTCACCCTAATAGAAATTAAAACGAGAGAAAAGCTGGAATTATGGCTCAAACACATTATATAAGTAGAAATATAGTAATTCAGACAGGTCTATAAATTTCTTTCACTGCAGACTACTATACACAAACACGAACTAATACTGTTATAATAATAGTACTGATGGCTGAAAAGATAAACTTTGTCTCATTCGTTGTCAATCCTTGAGCATTATCCAACCCTACATCTTTATCGACATTGAGGGTACATGGTCATTAGCTCACGGGCCTAGCTAACTCAATTTGCTTGAGGTGGGTGGGTGTGTGGGGGGGGGGAGTAAAGCCACGTGAGATTTGTGCTCTTGGCAGTTGACTGTGGGCGATTGCTACCGTCTATGTTTGCGACAGGGTCAGGTTTTCAAGGTCCCCGAGGCGCCCCCTACCCAGTTCTGAGGCGAGTGCCCCCGGGGTTTATCTGAGCCACAAAGAATTCCCAGTCCCCAATTGTTCCGAGTTAGGTTTTTACACATTGAGAACATTTATTGAACGGACTGGGTCTTGCCTTGAACTCACACAATGTCTTTGTCATGAAACTGGAAGGTCACCCGGTGACCTGACATTACGAATCATAACTTGATCATCACATAGATCATCATAACTTGATCATCATACTTAGATACTATTCAAATTCAAATAAAGTTTACGAAGTGGCTACGCGACCGGAACCGGTCGCCTAGCCTCCAGGTTACGCGTCCGGACATCCACTCACACAGTGATCGCGCGACGGGACGCTCTGCTGCCGTACGTCTATCCTTTCATCCGTCCTCTCTCCCTCTCTCTCTCTCACACACACACACACGCGCGCACACCTCTCTGAGGCTCTCTCTCTCTCTCACACACACACGCACGCACACCTCTCTGAGGCTCTCTCTCTCTCTC
>NW_014577094.1:486997-488584 GCF_000485595.1 Priapulus caudatus | reverse complement strand
CAACTCCGTTGCGCGGAGGTAAATATACGACAATCACACAGGAAATATATCATCTGTCTAATTAGTAAGCAGTCCTGATAATAACTATATTCATTCCAAGGGAAATAACAACCATCCAGAATTGGAAATGACACAAGCTGGAATTTATTAACATCCACACGTAGTTTTATTATTTCTCTATATCATTCAAGACTTCACATGTCCGCAAGAGTAGATAATAACACAAGAGTGAAACACCCGATTCCCGCATTTTTAACCAATTTTTCTCATCAAAATTTGCCACCAATAAAGAAGCAAGTGTATACGTTCCTCAGCTTATTATTACCACTAATCACTCACCTTCGTGGTACTGATATTCGTTTACATATATTTGCTAGCGTATTGCTGTAAATCGTAATCTTGCACGAGCTGAATTCGCACAATTTACCGCTAAAATGGCGCTATTGTGTGAGGTGTTAAAGGGAGAGTCTACTCTAGGTTCTAGGGTTATTTTCAGCTAAGTTAGGTTATAATTGCGCTACATAAAAAGTTTCATGGTTAAATCACCATTAGAAATATTATTAAAAAATGTTTTAAAACTAATGACTACAGTTTGATTACAACGACGGTGGCGCCACTCAAAGCGCACGATCTGATAAGTTGCGCAAAACCACTTTCCAGCCAAGGGCTACAGACCGAGGGTGTTACTTATTTATTAATTTAAAAGCAAAAGGATTGTAATATATTATAAACGACATATAGTTTCAGGTATAATATGGATAAATTTGCCCTAAAATGAATATCGTTCGGTTAAATACCATTTAGGTATAAATATAATTGCACTTTTGTGATTAGCCCTCAGTCTGTAACCTGCAAAATAAATTGTCAAATACGCAACTTTTTCGGGGTGGCAGCACGGTCGCGGGTGTCATGGCGCCGTTCAAATTTCGTAGCGTTGATGTGTAAATAATTATAACAATGAAATTAGGTATCTGGTAACAAATACGTGTTGGTATAGACGATTTGTTATACAGTAAGTACAGTTGTATGCAGTAAAACCCTAGAGGCTACTGTCCCTTTAAGACAAATTTTGAAGCTATAGTGGCGCCAATATTTAGCAACGGACTGCTTCCAAATCATTCGTGTCTCGATAAGGTTGAGAGACAATCTAAATTTCGAATTTTGATCTCGTGAGGAACCGCGAGATGCGCTCAGTTATTGTGATCGCAACACAAGAAATTGACATACTATCTTACATAAGTATTAATATAATAATAACAATATTCTCTGTAGTAGTTTGCAGTAAGTATCACATTACGCACGCGCAGGCAATCAAGTACATTAAACCCCTATCGGTCCGTTGCTAAATATTGGCGCCACTATAGCTTCAAAATTTGTCTTAACACCTCACACAATAGCGCCATTTTAGCGGTAAATTGTGCAAATTCAGCTCGTGCAAGATTACGATTTACAGCAATACGCTAGCAAATATATGTAAACGAATATCAGTACCACGAAGGTGAGTGATTAGTGGTCATAATAAGCTGAGGAACGTATACACTTGCTTCTTTTTATGAGAAAAATCGGTTAAAAAGGCGGGAATCGGGT
>NW_014577094.1:473438-485465 GCF_000485595.1 Priapulus caudatus | reverse complement strand
CCCTGCGCTCTTCTCCAGCACACACACGCGCGACAACCTCTCGTGAGTTCTCTCTCTGCTCTCTCTCTCTCTTCATGCATTACACACAAACATACACATTCCCCACTTCCCTCTCTTCTCTCTCTCGTCTTATCTCTCTCACACACACAACACACACACACGCACACACACACGGCAATCAGCAGAGCGTCCCACTTGCCCACAATCATCGCTTGTTGTGTCCCAAACCTCACTGATGTCGAGCATGGATCGTCTGGGACGCGGTAGCCAGCGGCTCCTCCGTCCGCGAACCCGTCGCCGTAGCCACGGAGCTAAAGTTTATTGCCAACGATATCTTCGCCAAGATCAATACCAGCCAGCGCAATATAGGCCTACAAACACTACCAATCAAAGTAACAACTAATAGTTACTATTATTAGTATCTACTGTGACTTGAGTTAGCCTTACCAGGCTACGAGTTAGCTCTAAGTACTCTATAGCGCGAACGCGGCTAGTACTGCTGAGAGGGTCTACATCGTCCGCCGCGCGGTACCTGCGGACACCGTACCCTGGTTATATCACAATTATGCCGCGATCGTAACCTCGTCTACTCCACTACACGCAGTCTAGGGATTCGCCCCTACTGCCTTACTCCCTAACCCTAACCCTATCCTAAACCTAACCACTATGTTTTAAAACCACGACCAAGTGTTTTAAATCTAAGCTGACAAAGCACCTGGAGGCGGACAGCATTCACTAGAGTTTTAAGGGAGCGTGCACGATTACTAATATGTGAACCGTTGGCATATGATTCTTCAACACAGCCTGGGTCACAAGCTACAATCCCGCGGGATTTCGAAAGACGCCAACGTTCACGCCCCATCTTTAAAGAACGGTCCCAGACGATCACCGTGCAAAATACAGACAGGTAGCCTGACGTCCGCTGGCTTGGCAAAGATGCATGGAAGCGTGTTTACGGGACCATATTGTACGCCATATAAACAGCATCATGCTGCATGCAACAAACAGACAACATGAATTCGCTCAGCGCACCGTCATGGTCTGACTAATCTTCTGGAATTTCTGGTAAAGACTGGTCACTAAAGCACAGCCCGTAGAGATGAAGAAAATCCTGTTGATGTCCATATCATTTGGACTTGTCAACACAGGCCTTCGATTAAGGTCCACACAAGAGACTTCATTCGGAAACTAAGGCGGCGTTTTGGAATAGAAGGACCGTAGTCATTGGATTGAGATGTGTAAGAACGAAAGGCCAAGAGAGTAGTGCTGAATGGTCAAGAATCGGACTGGAGACCAGTGGTACAAGGTTGGTGCTGCCCAAGGGTCTGTGCTTTGGCCCTGTCCTTTTTTTAGTACGAATGACCGACATTGACGAACAGTTACCAGCAGTCTCCTCCAAGTTATGCGCGATCTGACACCAGAGCTATCTGGAAGACGTCAGTTGCCGATGGAATCAAGTGCCACAGGCTTACAAGGCGATTCCTGTAACAAAGTGTTTACGTGGTCACGAGGACTCGGCAGATGCTGTTCACTTAGGACAAGTTGCAAATGCGCATACACATCGGGTCATGGGAAACCCCCCGGTCTACGATATTATATGAACGAGTCGTGCGCATGTGACGCCAGCCATACGTGACTGAGGAGAAGAGCTTAGGTTATAGTTAATGCCCACCTAAAAACCATCTAGAGCAACCGCCACCTCAGTGGCCAGGAAGGCCAGCCAACAAAGCGCAACAAGGTAGCCTAGGTAGTAATCAGAAGGTGTTTACGACATGGTCGAGGCTCCACCATCTTCCCTTATACGATGTCCTTGGTCCGCCCACACTGGAATATGCTTATACAAGCTTGGAGCCTATATGATTGATAAAGCGACATAGAGCTCTTGAAAAAGTTCAGGAGACGAGCGACTCAGTAAACTGTGGGAAGGATTGGGTAGTTGTCATGAACCCAGCAAAGACTACAGAAGGCTGAATCTTACTACTCTTAGAGACGCGTTAGAGAGAGAGCTGATCTTAGGTCGTAGAGCTATAAGATTATGACGAGGCCTTGGAGAATATTGATCATAGGACATTTTTTTCAGCGCTGGCAATCCTGTCACCACTCAGGACGGTCACAGCATGAAACTGCTTACAAAGAGCGCAGTCGTCTCGAATTACCGGAAAAACATTTTTTCTCAGAGAGCTGATTGACAGCCATAGAAAGCCGTTCTTCCCAAACATCTGTATTAGGCGGCAAAAAGTTGCTCACATTTAAAAATACGAATTAGGCCGCTACTTGGACAGTTCAGGTTTTATATAAGCGCAAGCGGCCTAACCCTGTGATAGCCATTCACAAACAGCTTGTGTGATGCTGTGTGCTTGTACGTAGAATACAGTAAATTCAATATAGTGCCAGAGGGTACGTTCGGGTATACCGGACGCGTACCAGGTACGTTCAGCAGTACCTGGGGCGACATAGACCCTATGTACTATGATGCGTATAGTACATAGAGCTGAGCTACGAGTACGAGTGACGGACATCATGATCAACGACAATATACAAGTTACAACTAAAAAAGATGCTTTCGGACTTGTCATGACCGTTTAATTACGTTTGGAGCTAACGTGTGAGAGTATGACCAGACGGGTATACTGACTTAGTCCCTGAGTATACTACTACTTACTATAGCTAGTAGTATAGTCGTAGTAGTAGTAGTAGTAGTGTAGTTAGTAGTCAAGCTAGTAGTCAGTATAGTTAGGGATGTCACGAGTGTAGGCCGATGTTGTATGACCTTGACAAGAGCTTCAAGCTTGTTATTATATAATTAAATTTATAAATACTAATAAATTAAATTTATTTCATTTTCACGATTACCAGATTTTACTGATTTCATTACTCACGATGCTGACACATTAGTGTACGTGACCAATAATGATTCCACACTTCACTTTGTATCTACAAACATACAAAATAGCGTCTCAGTTACTACTTTAATATAAGCCATTTATTACAAATTAGCTCATACAAACAACACAGACATGGCAATTCGCAAACGGATGACGACAGAAACAAAAATAAACCACCAGGTAGCGCTCTCTTGGAAAGTGCTGCCTCGCAGTCTGCTATATCAGCTGAGGTCACTTCTATTTCGAGATTGCAAAGTAATGCTGCTAAACCTGAACTTTTAATTATCTTGTAAGGGTAGCATGTTATTGTTGCTATAAAGTCTTATCTTAGCTTTTTGTTTTGTTATACTATGTCCATCACTAGGTAATGTTACCATTGCGATTGCCTAAAATAATGCTCAATTTTGACCAGTATAATTTGTGCTTACTGTACAATGAGTGAATGACAATGTACATCATGTAGGCTTACTCATTAGACATTACCTCGCCCAACGGAGTTGGTGGAGGTGAGTTATGTGATCGGTCTCCGTTGCGTTCGTGTGTTGGTTCTGTTAGCGTGTGTGTGTCGTCGCGCGATCGATATTAGCGCGTCGAGTCAGCAGCAGCGCAGTCAGTCAGCAGCAGCGAGCGGCGAGCCAAGCTTCGTAAACATACATGTTACATGCTGGCGGAGGTAGACTAGGTACTCTCCGTTGAGTGCCCTTTGCCTAGTTAGGGACTGTGACTGTGAGTGCCCAGTGTGTGTAGTCGATGTGGTCTGTACTAAGCACGTGCTGTCACTTGATCAGTGCCTAGGGCGCAATGCAGTTTCTGGCTCGATAGTCGCTTACCTCAGTTAGTCATTAACCAGTGATTGTTAGTGCACTGACTTGTTTATAACGACAAATTTAATATGGTTTACTATTGCTGATAGGTCTATGTCCCCAGGTACTGCCGGAACGTACACTGGGTATACCGGACCGTACCCTGGTACTAAATACTACTATCTAATATCCGGACCGTACCTTGCCTACTCCACTAACGAGTCTAGGGAGTCGCGCTACGTCTACTGACCCTACTCCCTAACCGTAACCCTAACTCTAACCCTAACCCTAAAGCTATGTCTCCACACAAGCGGCACGACACGACACAGCAAACCGCAGCGCCGTTTGCTGAAAAAAAATACATTGTGATTTCGTGCATTATGTCTGAGCGCATTGTGTTCACTCTGGTTCAGTGATCAGAAATTATGCATGTGCTTGTTGTCCATTGGCTGATGGTAGCGTGAGCAGAACACGTGATAAAAAACAATCGCGTTGATAATTGATTGGTTCAATTGTCTTTTCGCCGTCACGTTAGCTGGCAAAAGTCCAACTCATTTCACTTTCGCCGTCGCCGTGAAAACCCGGCTGGCGCGCCGTGCGCGTGTCAGAGGAGACTGCACCATAAGATATAATAGATTTGAACTTTGCCAGTAGCAGGGTCTCCAACCATTCCGCATTCTGCGGAATCATTACGATTTCTAGGCTTAATTTCCGCACTCCGCAGCGGCAAGGTTATATTCCTCATTTCAGTTGCACTGTATAAAATTTGCACTGATTGTTCGCATTGTTCGCTTGGACACATTGTTTTTTTTTCACGGTGCCTGGCACTAGCACGCGCTAGTGCAGTTAGAGATGCAGCAAGTTTATTAATAGTCGTCACTGCGCGAGTCGTTTCTGGAAATGCACGCTCTGCCATTACCTTGTTTTGCACCCCCTACCATCGCTCAGTGTTATAATGTGTTTCTATGCATTTTGGTATCTGGCATGTCTACGGTAAATGGAACAGCCTAGTCAGACAGGCGATGCTGCAAGGTGTCGCGTAGTTTGTCTACTAATCAGATTAACACGTGGGGAGAATGGCATCAATTGCCATTGCCATCCAAAAAAAACCGACTTTACAGAAATTCAGGAACGAATATACACCAGGGTTCTCCCTACGTTGCGCAAACGCGGCGCGCCCGCCCCATTTGGGAAAACCCCCACGTTTCAATCGTTGCCGCCCGTTTAAATTACCTCCGCCCCCGATTAAATTCCACCACAAAAATTTGACAGCGCGGGAATCGATCGTCAAGAATTCCTATTCGACCAGCCCCCGGACGCGTGTATTTTTTGAGGTACCACTAATGAGTAAACGTTCTACACTACACATGCACTGCAGACCACACACATAGTACAAACAGTGAAATGTCCCAAACCTTGGCCAAAACTGTACGACTCGGCTGTCTTACATACAAGTACCCAGATACCGTCTATTGTGTGGTGGCGTTTTACGCATTACGCGTTAAAAAACACGCCCCCCGGACCCCCCTAGTTTTCCCTCCCCTCTCCCATCCCCCCTCCTTCCCTTTCCCATCCCTCCCCTTCCCCCTCCCCTATTTCAATTTCACCCTGGGGAGAACCCTGCTACACAAATTGTGGCCTGTACTTGTGAAGTCAAAACTCATTGTTAATCATTGGCTATTGCATGGTATGCAAGACAGACTTTCAAGTGGGGCACGGAGGAAGGAGTGGACTGCCAGAAGCCATTAGTCACTCAACAGCATAAGTGTATGCGGGTGCAGTGGAATCTACACCCATATATCAAGCTTGCTTTAGCAGCAGATAGAGAATTGTCTGGTCTTGACGCAGAAGTGAGATTTCTGAGATTTAATTGAACACAATGTGTCTTTGGAGGGCGGCAGATCATGCAAGATGAACTCTTCAAGAAAATGTTTCCAGATCACAAATAGTCAAAAGTATGGTTGCAAAGTACAAAAACACTGTGAAATTTGTGAAAATTTGCAATTCTTACCTGTGTTTTAATACATGTATTATTACTATAGTAACCTAACTGTGTATGCTTTCTTGAAAGTCATGAAAAGTGTTTGAAGTCCTAACTTGTAGGGTTGGAGTCTAGGGTTGAGATAGCTGTCATCAGACATGAGAATATGGCCCACAGTATTGCCTTAGATTGCAGGAAAATGGCTTAAATATTTCAACATTTTCTTGGGGGGCATGCCTCCAGACCCCCCTAGCACTGGCATGCCTACGGCACACAGACCTGCCTGCGGCAGCCAAGGTTAATTTCGCCCCCCCCCCCCCTGTCCATCAATTTCATTCTGCATTTGGAGTTCACAGGGTTGGAGACCTTGCGGTAGGGGTAAACGACGCCGTTTCCATGGCGTTCCGTGCCGCGCCGCGTGTGTGGAGACGGGCCTTTACCCTAACCCTAACCCTAAGTTAACCCTAACCATATCAGCTAGATAGTTACCAGGGTACGTTCCGGCAGTACCCTGGTGGACATAGACCTTATGAGCATTACTATTACTAATTAGTAATACTACTCATTACTAGTAATAGTAGTACTACTAGTAATGCTAACAGCAAACAAGAGACCGTCTGTCATTCACTCAGCCTTTAGGTGCACTCAGGCAGCTTGGCATTTAGTGATTCTTTGAGTACATGCAAATTCTAGAGGATCATACGTGCAAAAACTATTTATCTATGTCTGTGAAGACAAAGCGGTGCCAAACAGAGCGACATGTGCTGTGAGCTGAATGTTACAAATGGTAGCACTATTGATCACCAGAGGGTGGGGGGTTCTGTGCCAAATTGCAGGGCCTGAGAGCAGTTTAATGACAGATTGTGGACCTTTAATACTTTTTTATTCCGAACCCTACCCTAACACTAACAGTAATTCTAATTCCCAACAGTATTCTTACCGTAACTGCTGGTATGCAAGTTATATACTGAGTAACTCTATATCATTTTTTCTTATGGAAGATCACTTGACTAGGAATAACAATTGGTTCACTTTTCACTAACTCCTGCCAATGCGCGCGCGTGCATGCGTGCGTGCGCGCGTGCGTGCGTGCGTGTGCGTGTGTGTACGTGCATTCGTGATGAGGCCAACTAACTGCTGCCATCTATTCCAATCTCTTCTCATGGGGTGTTGTGATAGTTGGCAGCAGTTAAAAACTGTGTCTAGTTCAGGATGGCTTCCTCCAGTGTCAGTCTTCTTTCGAAGCTATACCATCTCAGGGTGCGAAATTAACGCTAGTCCGGAGTCAAATACTCTCTGATTTACTGTCGGACTCCCTGATTTTACATATATATGGAGGAGTTCGTGTGACTCCCTGAAAATTCTGCTATATATACTAACTAGTTTGTTCCAGAGCATGACCTTGCGGAATTACCGTATTTTTTCAGCAAATGTTCAAAGAAAATTTGGCACACGTGCAACCGCATGAATCTTCAAAATATGCACATGCGTTATTGTTAATATCCATAATTTTGAACTTCAGACTGCGGACTCCCTCACTTTGCTGCGGACTCCCTCTTTTTGAGGGCAGGGAGTCCGTTGGACTCCCTTGTTCAAAAGTTAACTTCTACCCCTGCCATCTGTTGTTTGATAATGCAACTAGGCCACCAACTTCACAGTGTGAGCTTAGAAAGGAACCATGGTATGATGGTAGTACTTAGGTATTGATTTGCGTGGTAGCAGCTCGCCATTCCTTATTTATCCTCATTTTTCAGTAAGAGCTGTTTGATGGATTCCGTTTGCAAGGTGACAGTGTGCTGCCGACAGTCTAAGATGTAGAGGAAACTTGTCAGTGCTGGAAATTATTTTGAAAACCCATCCAGTCTTGCTTTCGAAAATATCGATTTCTAACATATGGTAAACTAAAAGTCCTTAAAAATTAGCCAGTCATGCTCAAAAGTTAGCAGTCCCAGACTGGGGGACCGTATGCTATTTCACACACTGAACTTGTTTGGGCTCCTTGCTGAACCGTCTTTATTGTATGTGCGGGGGCTTCGGTTTATGAATCACAGACACCAAAAGCATATTCAGTAGTGGCTCGGCTAACGGTGATGTAGTCTGTCTCTTTATACCTGAAATCACGAGCAACTCGTTTTGCTCTGAGAAATGCGTCTGTACTTGGTTGATTTTTTTGACTATATTTTTAATTAGTGACATTAGGTATTTTATTTCATCCTGGTGTGGAAGGCAATGTTTTTCAAAGGGGTCATCCATGGGTGGTGTATTTTTCTTAGTTCTGCTATTGTAACCTGTCTGTGGTTTGTAATGACCTTGAACCTGGTAGAAGTATATTCCATGAGTGTTTTCCCAGTGATGTAGTCTTCGTGAGGCACTTTTTAGTTTTGCTGTTTTTTCACGGTTTCAAATGTTCGTCAGGATAGGAGGTGGAGTGAGAGAGTGGAGTTGTGAACCTTGCCTTGGAGATCAATTATGTAGCATCTGAAGAATAATAAAGCAGTAATTTTGGCGTGAAAACATTGGATGCAGCAGCTGCACATGATGGTTCATTGGCCTCAGGAGTGAATTCCTATGTTCAATCATTTCTCGAAACTACTGGTTCACTCTAGCATCTGTAGCAGCAGCTGCCATCATATTGACATTTTGAAGCTGGTTAATTATTTGTGGGCCACATTATCAAAGGCCTACACGTCCTGGCAACGCACCTACCGAAGCAGGGGGCTAGAATGAATTTA
Organism: Priapulus caudatus; assembly: GCF_000485595.1. NCBI lineage: Eukaryota > Metazoa > Priapulida > Priapulimorpha > Priapulimorphida > Priapulidae > Priapulus > Priapulus caudatus. The sequence continues at coordinate 477,064 of NW_014577094.1, read as the reverse complement.
TAGAAGTTTAGAAAACAGTTATTACACCGTAGTACTATAGTATTACAGTAGGCCCTATATTATGTAAATAGAAATATCAAAAACATATATCCCAGCATTGGCGCTAACTTTGGACAAACGCAACTCAGTAATTGCCTTTAATCACCACTTTTGTGCATGTTTGTTATGACTTGCTGGAAATGGAGTTCATGACGAGGTTCTCATTTTTAGTCTAGGCTTGTGTTTCGTAGCAGATCTATGGTGGGAATACCGGATACAAGAACACCTGCTACACACCCATTGCTTGCTTTTTGTTGTGCGGCTTCGAAATTGTTTGAAAATGTTTTATTAATTTTCATTATAAATTGTTAGCACAGAATATTTACATAGTGTAAATATTATGCAATCACAGTACAAGAGTTTTAGATTTTTCTATGTGACTGTTGTGTCTGTTGTGTTCTTTGGTCAGTTTCTCAACTGGAACTGCTCGTTTCTTGGTTCCAGTTCCTGCAAAAATGCTCAAACAAATGCTCTACAAGAATGTATCCTTTATATATGCTAGTATCCTAGAACTATCAGAGGACCCTGTTATCAAATTAAAACAAGTAAGCAATTGAATATTGCTGGTTATAACTTAGAGCATGTAGTTCACATTAATTGGTGCTCGCGGAAAATTGTATTGATCATGTACAAAGATTTAAATTAAAACTTGCTTATCAGTCAAAGTTAATTTATAACATACTGCTGAATTTGCAGTTTCATTTTTTTCCTAAATACTAAAATGAACAATGTACAGTTATTTGTGCACATGTACAAAAACTTGAATGGCTTTTTTCTCACTTTTTTGCTCAGCTTGTAGAATCGCATGATTGTCCGTCCGTCCGTGCACTGAAGTTGGGCACAAATCTTAACCGCTCGACGTACGGTCACGATATTGGGGGCGTAATCCGAAAACGAGTTGGGATGTCGAAGCTGGGGGCAAAGGTCAAGAGGTGTAAAGAAGGGGGAACATCCCTCCTTAACTTAAGGTATGGTGAGGAAATGCAGAATTGGCGGCACAAATCTAAACGCTCGACTTAGGCTCGTGATAGTCGGTGTATAGCTCATGGTAGGAAAAGCCATCACTGTGCCGAATTGGAGGTCAACAGGTCAAAGGTCCAATGGGGCACAGGGCAATTTAGAACATTTTCTGAGGACATGGTCTGACGGAGCGATTCGAAAAACTTTTCCGTTCAGCGGGTGACCTACCATTTTTCATGGCTTTTATTGAAAGGACGCATGGGGAAATGTAGCTTTCCTCTGACATGCGAAGAGATAAGTGGATCGGATTAACCTTTGACCTAGCCCTAAGAGAGAGGGTTAAACATGGATTTGTTGAGCTGTAACAACAGACTGACTAGCTTGTTGCTATTAGAGCCCCCTTCCCGCCCACCCTCCCCTCCCCACTTTCCCCACCCCTCCCCACCCTGTCCCCCATTCTCCCCTACCTGCCCTCCTCCGCCCCACCCTCACCCCACCACCACCACTACTTGCTCGCGCTCGACGCGCTATCCTTGATAACATGTTAATCATAGCAAAAGTCATTAAGTACCCAGGCTGTATCTTTATTACTGGACTAGCTGTAGGTATAGCAAAGCCTATCATAGATTTTAGATCTTTATTAGTAGTATCCTAGATATATGCTCTGAGCGCGAACGCGGTGGCAGGAGGGCGCACTTGATTCGGTTGCCAGTGAGTTTATCAGAAGAATACCTGGCTACAGTACACGTCAGTTGAGCGCTGTCGCTCTGCGGCACTTGTTATTATTTACGTGTTTTCTGTATTTTTTTATCTTTATCCATTTAACTATTTCTTTCCAATTAAGGAAAATATTTACATGATTTATTTACAACAATTTCATAAAAAATAATGTTTACAAAAATTTCATAACAACAAATAATTTTTACAACAATTAAATATTTTTTTTAATAGGGTTAGGGTTAGGGTCACAATGCACCATAAAACAGGAGTTTTAGGCACGCGATTTGTATCAACCAATGGGATTTGGGAGGTATGCAGAATGCAGTAAGGTTGCTGAAATGATGTGTACGCAACTGCGTATCTGCGCCTAACAAAGGTGTCACTACGCACGACTTAAATGTTACGTTTATAACTGTAAAAACAGACCTCAGATGAGCCCAGACGCTCTGCTGCTCTTGTTTAGACATGTTTAAGGAATACATTTAGCATTGAAAATACAGCTGTACTTACTTTTTATTACAACTTGCAACCAAAGTTTTTAATTTGCAACATGGTTGGCACGTGTTAAGGAACTCTGGGGTGTAGCAGTGCAATGTTCTACATGGCAAAAGAATCAAACATAAAAAGGTCAATGGTAGAATTCATGACTGAGTTCAACCCATTTATTTTGCCGGAAATGTTACGGCAAACCCTTTTTTTAAAATCTGTTTCGTTTTTCCATTACTTTATTGGAAAATTAAAAGAAATTTCTTTCTACAAGAATAGCTAAGAGAACCCTCAGGCAAAGTGCTCAACTTTGATCTAGTGATTGCATTAGCCTTAACATTTCATGTTCAAGATGCAGAGCTTTAGTGATGAAAAATATCATCAATTAAAAAACGATTTTTTCTCTGACATCTTTCTGTTTCTCGAAAGTTCATGGCGTGTAAGGTTGTCTGCAATCAGTCAGAATTTTAAAAACCTAAAGTAAACTCTTGTTTTCAGTTGAGTGACATTGTTTAGGGAACCTGTGATCTTGGTAGTTCTGCAGTTGGTCACAGCTGCAACAGCTAGCACCAAATGAGATTTGTCATGCAGCGGCACTTGTTTAATCTAAACGTAGAGGGCATTGCTGTATAAATGTCTGTTTATGCTCTAGAAACTGGTAGTCAGTGGTTATCATTATTGCTAATAGGTAAAAGCTGTACACACAGCAATGCAATAGGAAGCAATGCAACCAATGAGAGCACGTGGATCACGCATTTACCGTAATTGACAAGGGTTTGTCTATATTCAGGCCGGTACAGGAGATCATTTGCATATTTTGTCACGTGGTTTGTGTTATAACAAGAGTAGATAATAACACAAGAGTGAGACAACCGATTCCCGCATTTTTAACCGATTTTTCTCATCAAAATTTGCCACCAATAAAGAAGCGATCCCGCATTTTTAACCGATTTTTCTCATCAAAATTTGCCACCAATAAAGAAGCAAGTGTATACGTTCCTCAGCTTATTATGACCACTAATCACTCACCTTCATGGTACTGATATTCGTTTACATAATACATTTGCTAGCGTATTGCTGTAAATCGTAATCTTGCACGAGCTGAATTCGCACGATTTACCGCTGTTGTTGTGACCTGTTTAGCCATTATTTAGAAGCTATCGGGGCGCTAATATTTAGCAACGGACGGTTTTCAAATCATTCGTGCCCCGATAGGGTTGAGAGACAATCGAAATTTCGAATTTTGATCTCGTGAAGAACCTGCGAGACGCGCTCAGTTATTGTGATCGCAACACAAGAAATTGACATACTATCTTACATAAGTAATAATACAATAATAACAATATTCTCTGTAGTAGTTTGCAGTAAGTATCACATTACGCACGTGCAGGTAATCAAGTACATTAAACCCCTATCGGGGC
>NW_014577094.1:468756-472683 GCF_000485595.1 Priapulus caudatus | reverse complement strand
AAGTGACGTCATGAACAGGCGATTACATCTGATTGGTTATAACACAAACCACGTGATAAAATATGCAAATTATCTCCTGTACCAGCCTGAATATAGACAAACCCAATTGACAACACGCCAGCTATATGGCACGTATAAATTGGCTAGCCACTGGTCAACGTGACCTGCACTGCCTTGCATCTATAAGCACTGCCAGATCTAGCAGATATGCAGCCGTATTATTATAGTTGGTGGGCATACACAGATTAATCCCAATGTGCACTTATAAGTTATAGATTGGTCATTGATGTTAAGAAATGTGTAAAAATGATGCCAAGGACAGGCCAACGAATTCGGAGCAGGAGCCACAGCAGTCAGAGGAGGACTGCTTGCTGGTATCTATGCCACTTGTTAGCATAGCTGGGTACACAGCATAGGCTGTACAGTACTTGGCATGGTTTTATGCTGTAGAACAATATTATTCAGTGGGCATGGTCGCTGATTTTACAATCCTTTGCGTATTTTCCCAATCGGGTGCACGTATAATGCAGGGTGATGCCCTATAACTAGGCGATCGGTGGCTTTTTCCGCTTGTCGTTGCTGTCTCGTGAGTGCCCGCGCGTGTGTTGCGGGAATCTTCAGTTTTATCTCGTCGTCTCTGGTTCGGTGTCTCTCGTCGGATAGGTGTGTTTCTGACCGGGATAAAGTTCTTATCTGCGACCTTGGGGTCATGGCTGTGCATAACAAGCATTCGGGCAACCTGGTTTTTGCACTGTGCTCTAGTGGTTTGCTGCACCGAGATGTTTGCAGTGGACGTGCGCGCAAAACGTGTGCGTGCCGAGCGGATACCATGCATCACGCTTACTCGCATTCGTCAGTCGTCGCTAGTACTTGCTGTGTCGGCGAGACGATTTGAAGCGGAGTGAAAATGCGATGGCTGCGAAGATGGACGAGATGTTTATCGCATCTATGTTGGACGTAGTGCATAAGAGGCACATCAGACACGGGCATGGTAGAAGTTCAGTGAAGACTCACGGCGTGCTCAGGCCAATGTGGTGCATGACCGGCAACTTCCCTCTCTATCGACGTAAGATTCGGCAGCGAATGTGTTTATTCTACGAAAACAGGGCACTTATAAATATATCGCGGATTCGAACTCACAGACGCGCGCACGTGAGCGAGCCGCATTCGCCGGCACCTGTTGTTGCGAGCGGCGGACAGTTGTTGATATTAAACGCGAGGCGGGATACAGAAAGCGAGATACTGATCTACGAGCGCGTGCGTGTGTGCGGGCGGGCGGCCCGAGAAATCCACGCTGCCAACCTTCTCGACATCTCCAGCGTGAGCGCGCGCCGCACGTCGCTCTGCATTTCCCTTCCCCTTCGCAGAGTAACAGTTCCCGCTTACGGCTACACGCACGCGCTTTCCGTCCGATAATCGCGTGCGTGAAAAAACAAACAAACAAGTGAAAGCCATCCGTCCGCCAATAATAATAACAACCGCGTGCGCAGGCGTGCGGTGGGCATCCCGTTCCGACTTCTCACGTTGTGTTCTCGCCGCAGGCAAAGCTATGAGCAGCAGCGGCGGAAGCAGCCCCGGCGTGAGTGCCAATCACGGTCAGCAGCAGCCTCCCCAGCTGCGCGTCCTGCAGCTAAACGACGGAGAGCACCGGCAGTCGGACGTCTTCCGCCTGCAGAAAGGTAGGTCTCCGCTGCGCACACTGCCCCTCCCCGACCACCGCAGATCTGACCAGACCAGATGCAGCTGTCGTGTGCATCCCTCCCCACGAGCCTGATGCAGCTGATGTGTGCATCCCTCCCCATGAGCCTGATGCAGCCATCATATGCATCCCTCCCCACGAGCCTGATGCAGCCATCCTGTGCATCCTTCCTCATGAGCCTGATGCAGCCGTCGGGTGCATCCCTCCCCACGAGCCTGATGCAGCCATCGTGTGCATCCTTCCCCACGATCCTGATGCAGCCATCGTGTGCATCCCTCCCCACGAGCCTGGTGCAGCCGTCGTGTGCATCCCTCCCCACGAGCCTGATGCAGCCGTCGTGTGCATCCCTCCCCACGAGCCTGATGCAGCCGTCCTGTGCATCCCTCCCCATGAGCCTGATGCAGCCGTCCTGTGCATCCCTCCCCATGAGCCTGATGCAGCCGTCGTATGCATCCCTCCCCATGAGCCTGATGCAGCCATCATATGCATCCCTCCCCATGAGCCTGGTGCAGCTGTCGTATGCATCCATACCCACGAGCCTGATGCAGCCATCATATGCATCCCTCCCCACGAGCCTGATGCAGCCGTCGTATGCATCCCTCCCCACGAGCCTGATGCAGCCGTCGTGTGCATCCCTCCCCATGAGCCTGGTGCAGCTGTCGTGTGCATCCCTCCCCACGAGCCTGATGCAGCTGTCGTATGCATCCCTCCCCACGAGCCTGATGCAGCTGTCGTGTGCATCCCTCCCCATGAGCCTGATGCAGCCGTCGTGTGCATCCCTCCCCATGAGCCTGATGCAGCCATCGTATGCATCCCTCCCCACAAGCCTGATGCAGCCGTCGTGTGCATCCCTCCCCATGAGCCTGATGCAGCTGATGTGTGCATCCCTCCCCACAAGCCTGATGCAGCCGTTGTATGTATCTCTCTCTACGAGCTTGATGCAGCCGTCCTGTGCATCCTTCCTCATGAGCCTGATGCAGCCCTTTGCTGTGCATCCTACCTAGCAAATATTTTATGAAGCCCTGTGACGAGCCTCCCTTCAGCAAAATTCTGATAAAGCCCTGTATTCTGCCTGTCGCAGCTGTGACATAAACGTCTATATACGACATGTATTATATTAATTCTGATAAAAAAGCGCGTGGCGCAGTACCTGACCGTTTTTAATTTTCCTACCCTTCCCGACAGAGCTGCGGTACCTAATGTCTACCATGTATGTATATATCATACATGACTGCTTCATGGAACTTCCCTTATGAGAAACCCGACGCGACAGTGAGACTAAATCTCTATTATTAATTAATATATTTCTTGGAATAAATACTTCAGATTTTATAAAAACATATAGGTGTTAGTTTGTTTCATGTTGAATCCATTTTATTTATTTGCCCACTTAGCAACAGTTTCGACAAATAATCTAGTTGTCAAAACTGTTGCTAAAAGGTTTTAAATAAATGGATTTGTCATAAAATAAATTTTCTGTTATGTCTGTAGATGCTTGTGGAATACATGACTATTTCTTTTACATGAGTTTCACTCCTTTCATGCTCGTACAGTGTACATTACGAGTTGTTAAAGACGTCTCGTGCATTTTAGCATTGATGTTGATGGTCGATTGCAGCCATGCAAAATAACGAATGCATTGATTCGGCGTGAAGTTTAATGATTGAGACAAATATATTCATGAAATTCATCCCGTAGTGCGTCTGTAGCGAACGTGTCTGATTTAACACGAAATTTGATGAGATGAGACAAAAAATAAAAACTAGTGATGAATGTGCTGCACTGCGGCGCGCTATGAGTCTCAACGTCTCTACCCCACCTTATCAGTCTGGAAGGACGGGTTACACTAACCCACTTGGCATAGACTTTACTCAGCAATACATTTTGTTTGTTTATTGATGATTAATCTCTGAGCCATATGTTCATATAATATCGAGTCGGGCGTATTACTCTCAGAGCGAGTTTCACTAACGTTCGTTCGCTATTTTTCCTTTGCTATTTTCAAAGTTGATCGGTAAATAGCGAAGAACACGTTCGTGCGTGTTTCACAAAGCTCCGTTCGCTAAAGTTATTCGTTATTTAGCGAACAACTTTAGCGACACCTCTGCAGGGTCTCGGTAAATTTAGCGAAGGACTTGCGGTGTATTTAAACCCTATAAAAACAATGCACCGCAAGAACCACCCTGCCCCTCGCATTCTCCCTCTCCATTTCCATCCCCCTCTCTCTC
>NW_014577094.1:456868-468223 GCF_000485595.1 Priapulus caudatus | reverse complement strand
GAATAGAAAGAATATAAAAATGTTATATGTTTTACCTTAATCTTTCAATAGTTCATAATATATTGTAATGTGTGTTGTGAGTCTTTACATGATGTTATGGATGCCAAAGATTTACATGCAAGTATAGTCTCTGTTTGCAAACCGGTTGTCGAACGAGAGCCTGAGCATTGCCAGATGTGACACACGCGTTAGCACGTAGCAAGCTCCGAGAATATAGCACCCATGCGACAACCCATGTATCACATATTGTGTTGGGTATACATCTGTGATTAGGCATATGACAGCGCGTAACCTATCAACAACTGCGCCACATGTTTGTAGTTGCCGCCAGTTGACGCGAAGTTGTTCGCTAAATAGCGAGAGCATAGCGAAGCGTTAGTGAAACGCGTTGTTTGGTAAAGTTGATCAGTAAAGTTATTCGGTAAGTTGTTCGGTATGCCTTCAGCGAACGAACAACTTTCGTCGGTTAATGAATAACTTTTAGCGGACGTTAGTGAAACGCGGCGACGTAATCACACGTGATAAGTATAGCATTTTAAATTGGCAATTTAAAGACGGGTTGTGACTTGTGTGGCGAAGTTTCTTATCATGTTTCCCATGCGTCCGATAAATCACAGACAATTTATTCACTTTTTTAATTATTAATTTTATTCGTTTCATATTAATTCGTCATGGGTGTGATAAATCAGACACAGTTTATTAATTTTCTCAATTTTATACAATTTTGTGCTACTGACTAATGCAATGTCCTATTTCATAACACATTTAACAAATAATTTAGGGCCCAATAATGTACTTTTCTTATTGTTTTATATGAAAACATTAGGTTTCGCCTTGAGTTTTACCAAAAAAAATATTTTTTAAAGTTTGATAGCCTATTAATTTTCATTCTGACACCCAGAAATAAATTCATGCCAAGGCTGTCCTTATGCAGTTCTCTCTTGGATTTCTGTGTACAGTTCGAGTCTGCATGCAGAATCTAGAACCAGGACATGCGTGATAGTAAAATCTAAGCTCACCGTGAAGCATTATGATTATTACGTTCCATCCATCGTGGGAACTATGTAGCATTGTTCCAGCAACACTTCTGTTTATATGTATGTATGTATGTATGAACGGGAACCTTTAGATCGGTGCTTCCCTTTTAATTTTTGATAGTTTCCCACCGGTAATTTCACTTTACCGGGAGATTTTGTTCCGGAGCTTCCAGGCTGATTCTAAGTAATGTTTAACCTGCTTTACCCAATCCCCACAACATCTATGTTCATTTAAGCTAAAGTCACACCAAACTCCCGGACCGGGCCGGACGCTGCCGGACTGATCCGGGGAGAGATCCTTGTTGGGTCCTGGACGGTCCTGGACGGTCCGGGGTGGTCCTTCATGGTCCTGCGTATTCCGGGATATCACTGTTTAACTGTTTAAAATTTCCGGGGTGATCCGGGACGGTCCAGGAAGTTTTCCCCATCCGGGGTGGTCCTTGACGGTCCGTGGCGCGTCCGTGGTAGGTCCGGGACAGTCCGTAGTGGCACCGTTTTGAACCGGGCCTATCCGTGGCCATCCGTGTCGTTTTTGTGGGCCACGGATCACTAAGGATCAAGTCGGACCCAACATGGATGGGAGCATGGATGGGCCAGGACGGGGCCGGACCAGGCCGGATCAGGTCCGTGGCGGTCCGAGGCAGTCCGGGGCGGTCCGGGGCGGTCCGTAGTGACTCCAAATTTCCAAGTTCCGCTCAATCCAGGATGGTCTGTGGCGCTGCCGTGCTGGTCCGGCCCGATGATGCTTTTTTTCAACCGTCTCGTAATTTTTTCACCCGGATCGCCACGGATTATAAATTTTAATATCCGAGGAGATCCTGCCCCATCCGCGATAATCCGTGGACAGTCCGGCCCCAGTGTGACTGAGGCTTTAGCCCCAAGATGGTGAGCATCACCTGCCTTTCCTCCAGCTGTGCAGGGGTGACCCCCACTTCTTGGAGCCTGTCCCACATGATCTCCCTTAGGTGTTTGTATGCCGGGCAAACTAACAGGAAATACTTTAGGTCTTCTGGTTCTCCCTTATTGCACACAGTGCAATTTTCTTTTTGCTTCCCCTAACCATCTCCTGGTTCTTTTATTTACGGGGAGGCATCCCGCTTTATATTGGTACAGCAGCTTACTGCCGATTTTGTTATTATTGTAAAAGGTTTCTTGTTTAGGAAATGTTTTTCCTTTATATAGCTCTAGTGTGCTTTTATTTACCATCCGCTTTCTCCATCTGATTGTGCTGCCTTTTATAATGATTCGCCATCGCCTAGTTTATCGCCAGAATATCGTCAACGTCACACATCTGCTTACATCTCATCTCTCATGCAGGATGGACATTGCATTTTCAACTCGGGCCGTCGCTACTCGGTAAGAAGGTGCACGTCTTCACGAACCACCCCGCGAGCGCCAGCGCGGAATTCGACCGCGGGGAGTACCGTGAGTTGGCATGGCAACAGAAGAGCAGCACCAGCGGCGACGATTCGGACGTGTTCGTCGAGGTCTTGTGCGGTTCGTCAGGATGCTTCAACTACTTCTTTCTGTACGAGGGAGGGTAGGTACTGAATGCGCAGCGACGATTACACACGACTGGTTTTCATCGCTGTACGTTGTTAGAAGTGATGTTTATAAGAGTGTGCTCTGCGAAAGTGCCGTCAGAGTGATTGTCGACCCCCCCCCCCCCAGTTTTATTTAATATGATGCACATCCTTAAGCCCGGCGCACACGTGAGTTATTTTACTCAAGTAAAATGATATGTGAATTTATGCAATACTTTGCTTTTCAGTGGGTCGATTCTGAAGCCGAACGGATCAGGTTACTTTCTTATTGATCCTGTTCTGACTGTTGGTGCAAAAAATGAGGAGATATCACTTGACTGTCTGCAGGTACGTGTATTTAGACAGCAGGGCTCGTGGTGAGAGTATTGGGCTGGGCATGAGCTTGTGGATTTGCCTTTGCTACTTAGCTAGTCAGTATATATTGCTTTTTATGAGATGGTGAAAATTATGTCTTATAAGCACAAAATTTACTGTATGTTGTAATGTCACTCTGTGTTGCGAAAGTTTTACTGCAAAACTGTTTAATTGACTGATGAATTTGTGTACACCTAGGTAATCGGTTTTAATTACAGATTTTATAACAGATCTGTTTCAATGGTTATATGTGTGTAATCAAGAGAAACATATTACTAATTATACAGTTACGTACGTGGCATGCATTTTTGTTCATGTGAATGTGAAATGAATGTAAATTGTAATTTTATTAAATCATACAGTTATGTGTTTACAGGGCTTTGCATTTTCTTAATTGTGTCAACGATTTGTTTCGACAGTGTCAGACTGTGCTGTCAAAGTGCCTGGGTCCCCTGGACGAGTGGGAGGGTCGTCTCATGGTTACCAAGGAGACGGGCTACAGCGCATTTCACTTTACTCCCGTACAAGATCTGGGCAAGTCCAACTCTGCCTACTGCATCAAGGATCAGCTGTCCCTGAACCGAACCTTTCAGCCTGGGCAGCCATCAACCTCGATGAAAACTCTGGCCCCTCTCATCAAAAAGATCAGAGATGAGTGGAAGGTAAGGTGTACAGCAGCTGATGCAGGTTGCTGCACTATTTGCACGCGACCTCATAAGTATCACTCGTAGAAATGCGTAAATAAATGATTATATAAGTGAGCAAAACACTAATTAAACTTAATAAGACTAAATCGACTAACTACATAAAAAAATCTGTTACTACACGTTTGCCTGTGCAGTTTACGTGTCTGCCGTTGGCAGTTTTTAGCGTAATTTTCTTCTTTCTTTCTCTCCCTGTCTCTCCCTCTCGCCTTCTCTTTCTTTCTCTTTCTCTCTTTCTCTCTTTCTCTCTTTCTCTCTTTCTCTCGCTCTCTTTGTGCTTTGCAAGTTTCTCGCTCACGTTTCTCTCTCTCCTCCTTTGCTAGATGCTGTCCATATGCGACATAGTGCTGAACCACTCAGCGAACGAGAGTCCGTGGCTGAAGGAGCACCCCGAGTGTGCGTACAACCTGGTGAACTCGCCTCACCTGCGACCCGCGTACATCCTCGATCGGGCGCTCTGGAACTTCAACAGCGAGGTGGCCGCCGGCAAGTGGGAGGAGCGCGGCCTGTCGTCGCACCTCACTACCGAAGAGGACCTTAGGGTGAGAGCGACGTTCTAGCAGCAGTCGGTGCTTCTTAAATTGACTACGTCACCAATTTTCCATGGTAAAATTTGTAAAAAGAAAATTGCCATTTTTTTACATTAAAAGGAAGAACTAACGATACTAAATATATCCTCAAACTCTCACCTGATAAAAATGTTTTTACGTTGGTTAAATTTGCAAGAATCTAGACGATTTGGTAATTTCTGTTGTCTAACACTATTCCCCCAGTACTGTTCAGATACTGGCATCTCTCTGTTTTTCACCGGCAAATTAGGGCATATAAAGAAGGTATATAAGCATGAAAAGTAAACAGAAACAGTAATTGTATTTCCATACATTTTATTTTGTACAAATAACACACAAATATACTACTTGATGGTGCTAGAAATTCGTGACGTAATCACTTTAAGCTGGTGAATGGTTCACCCAAGGGTGAATAGAAAATGGGTGAAAAACGTGGAAATTTAATCACGGGTGAATGAAATTTTGTGGTCGACGGTGGACGGTCGACGAAACTCGAGGGTGGACGACACTGAAATAGTTTAAGAAGCGATCTAGCTGGCGCGTTGCAAGCGGGACGAGACCGAGTCGAGCGTTGTACTGTAGGGGTAACGAGCCTTCGTTTTATGAAAGCTAGCGGGTGTATCTATCGTAGCCGGTGGAACGTGATATAGCATGTAGTGGAGGTAGCGAGCAGCCATCTGTGTAAATGTATTGATTACAAACGTTGCGCCAGAGAAATATTTAACTTTGCTCGGAAAGCATTCAGTTTGTCGGAAAAATTGCAGAAGGTTGCAAAGCGAATCGTCAAAGCTTTTTGCACCAGCAAGATTCCAGAGTAAACTTTCATCATGTCAACACACAAATCTATGCCTTATCGTGTAGTAAACTTTCATCATGTCAACACACAAATCTATGCCTTATCGTGTAATGCAAATAGTATAGTACTTGGATTGATTATGGGTATAGCCGGCATATCTGCACGGGGGATATTCGCAAGATGACATTACTAAACTTAGATAAAAGATAACAGATTTGTTAACCTATTATTCGACCTCATAAGACCTCGCTCTGTAAGTCCTTTTTATATTTTATGATTGGTAGTAAATAATGCTATGATAATATGGTATATATATAGCAGTCACGTTTCTTGATAATATTGAAATGCCAAGGTGAAGCTGAAGCAGCTGTTTTTTCTTGGTCTATTGTTGGTTCAGATAAGCACGGGGCTTTACATTGTAGCTATTCGTAGTATTGTGGCTGCAGAAGAATCTATGCGGCTGTACAGTAGTCACTTGTTGCAATGTTGTGGGCGCACATGAGCCAGCATTGCTGTACATAACATGAAATGACTTTTTGCAATGCTATACATTCAAGGAAATCTATGGCTGCATAAACATGTTAACATGTAGTTACTACTACTCACTAGTAAGTACTACACTGTAGTAACTCACAGTACAGCTCTATAGTGTTATACTTGCATCTATACAAGTGCATCTGCATTTTCCATTTTAGAAATTGCTGTCCATCTTGCACGATGAAATCATACCGAAAGGCAAGATCGAAGAATTTTTCATACTCAATGTTGAGACACTGGTAGAGGAATTTCGGGACAAGGCGTTAGGTGAGCGTCAACGGTAGATGGCTAATAAAAACTATTTGAAACTTATTATATACCTCCCTCTGATCCTCGAAGTACGCGCTCTTCCCTTGCGGCCGTGCAGCACTGACGAGCGTTCGCTGTCGTGTTTTCGATCTGCTTCTCGCAGAATATCGACAGACAGGGTTACTCTCGCTCACTTGAAAGCTGTTTATCGTCGTCTGTCGGCGAACGTTTCCTTAATGGGCTGAATCGTCTGCGCGAGGCCGGCCTCTGATGCAGTACAATACCATCCAGATATGGGACCATGCGCCAATCGCGTGCCGGAGGGATCTATCCTGAAGGTCGTGCAAGATCCAGCCTTTCGCAGGCTGCAGTGCAGCGTTGACATGAACATGGCACTAAACATGTACAACCATCACACCGAGCAGGCCCTGGCTGAAGAAGACAGGTAAGGGTAGCTTTTGGGGAGATTTGAGGGGTAGGTTGTGGGAGGAAGAAAGAGAGAGAGATGCGAGGACAGTAGCCGTCGTGGGTCGTTAGCGGACCCCGGTGACGTATGCTTGGATCTCTCATCTTTAGACTCTCTCGTTAATAATAATCCGTAGAAATTTCCGCTTTGTACGAGTGAAGATGTCCTTATGTCGGTATTGTGCAGTGTGTACGTACGTACACAGCGACCCTTGGACCCGTTGTCAGAAACATCACAAGCAGTTACATCATCAGTCTAAAATATCATAAACTTTTGCAGTGAAATGTCATGCAAAATGCATGACTGTTTCTAGGCTTATGACAGCTTATCTCTAAACTCACTTATTTTCTCATGTCATGTTTTCGTCATGTAACTAAAAATATTGTTAGATCAAAAGTGGAGGTGCATGTATACACAGAAACCTGATCATATATGCATTGATGCACCAACTCTTTGCAGCGTGGTTATGTGCTGTGCCAGTGTAATGAACCTGAATGATGTACGCTCGATCTTTTTATCACATTACTCGCATATTTCCGCTCCATGTAACTAAAGTGTACATTGCAGAGATACCAACCACTACGATTTATCCGTATTTTATACGAATTTCGTTTGCATTTTGACCACTACGACCAGTTTGCATACAACTACGATTTTTATTACGATCGAAAAAAAATCATTTTGATGATATTTCAAGTGTTTTGTTTCAGTGTTACATTGATATAACATGATTGAAAATAGCTACATGTATTTAGCAGCAAATATCAATGTGAACTTATTGTCATTTTGGGTCCCAGAATGCAGGAAATTGCATCTCGGAATCAAAAATTTTCCGGGGGGGGGGGGCATGCCCCGAACCCCCCTAGCATACTCGGGTCACTGCGTGACTATCGGACTACAGATTTCAGACATCCTCACTACAGTTTGCTCAGAAAAGTGTTGGCATCTCTGACATTGTAACTGTGTGCATTGCCACACACTGCTACATGTACATGTACATGCATTGCTGCACTTTGGTACATGTGCACTTTGGTACATGTGCACGTACATCTACATGGGTTTCCACACTCTGGTACATGTACATCTACATGCATTGCCTCACCTTGCTACTCGTACATGCTATACATCTATATCTTGTCACATCTATATATGTACACATCTATATGCTTTGTCAGACCTTAGTACATGCACATCTACATTCATTGCGACACACTGCTACATGTACATGTACAAGCCTTGCTGCACTGTGGTACATGTACATGTACATCTACATGCATTGCCACACACTGCTACATGTACATGTACATGTACAAGCCTTGCTGCACTGTGGTAAATGTACATGTACAAGCCTTGCTGCACTGTGGTAAATGTACATGTACAAGCCTTGCTGCACTGTGCTACATGTACATGTACATCTACATAAATTGCCACACACTGCTACATGTACATGTACTTGTACATGCACAAGCCTTGCTGCACTGTTGTACATGTACATGTACATCTACACGCGTTGCCGCACCTCGGCACATGCACATCTACATGCATTGCGACACTGCTACATGTGCATGTACATGTACAAGCCTTGCTGCACTGTGGTACATGTACATGTACATCTACACGCGTTGGCACACCTCAGCACATGCATATCTACGTGTACATCTACACGCGTACTCTCCACGTATTCGCAGGGTGGTGATGTGCTGCGCCAGCTTCCGCGGCCGCCTGCACGAGTTGAATCACGAGGCGGAGTTTCTGTGCAGCTGCCACCTGAAGCAGGCGGAGGACTGCCTCATTGCCGCGCAGCGCTACTACCGCCTGCAGGCCGACGGACCCAAGTGGAAGGCGGTCACCGAGAAGCAGCCGATCTCGTCCCAGTAGGTGTCTGTGGTCTAGGGACGGGGGTGGGCAGCGGCGCATGCGCGAAGCGTGCAGAGAAACTGTCAGGTCAAAGGTCGGATCGGACGGGGGGGGGCAGCGGCGCATGCGCGAAGCATGCAGAGAAACTGTCAGGTCAAAGGTTGGATCAGACGTTCGTTAAAACGTGTGTTTGAGCGGACACCTCTGTAGAACGGACACGAGTGCAAGTCCATGACTGACACTTACGAATTCACTTGAACTACGAACTGCCTTGAGTGGGTGTTTTACAGAAAAACCCCTCTACAGAATGAACACCTGTATATAAGTGACTTGCTCGTTTCGTGGGTTTTTCTCGAGTAATCCTCGTACACTCCGTATGTCGCTAAAAAAAAGTGACGTTGTCCGTACGCGCGAGTCGGCACTCGCGTTCAGTTCGCGTGCGTTGCCGGTCGCTACGAGCTGCTGCCTCGGCCGCGTTGCAGGTATTTCACGCACCCGGTGGCCGACACGTGCCTGGAGGACGATGAGAAGCTGATGGACTCGCCGCGCGCCGCGTGGGTGATGGCGCACAACGGCTGGGTGATGAACGACGACCCGCTGAAGAACTTTGCCGAGCTGCCGAGCATCGTCTACCTGCGCAGGGAGCTGCTAGCGTGGGGCGACAGCGTGAAGGTATGACTCCCCTGCCGGGGTTATATTGTGAAGCACAACAGTGTCAAGTGTAAAGACCTGGGTGTCGTGTCACGCAGTGACAGTGTTAAGGAGATTGGGGATGTATTGAGGATTCACAGTGCTAGGGTGTGAGTACATGTTGGTCATGTCGTGTGGTGACGGTGTCGTGTCGTGGTATGCACGTTTCACTACCTGGGGCGGTGGTGGGGGGTTATATCCTTGGTTGACAGTAACTATTCCATTGTAAGAGTTCCGTTTCTTCGCAGCTGAAATATGGAAAACGTCCAGAAGACAACCCGATCCTGTGGAAGCACATGAAAACTTACGTGGAGGAGACTGCGAGGATTTTCCAAGGCGTTCGGCTGGACAATTGCCACAGCACACCCATCCACGTCGGCGAGGTGAGTGTGTGTGCCCGCTGTATTCTGCGGGAATGTTTGCCTTCATTGTTCTGACGCGTGATCGATGGTACAGTAGAACCCGTGTTACCGGGCTGTGAAAAGATGGATGCCTTTTGTAAAGGAAACTGTTGGCATTTTCCTGTTGACTTGAAATTAGTGCAGCAATGAAACGACCTGTATAGAACGAAGGCATGCGTATAGAGGAAACCTTTTAGGGGGTTTCCTTTGAGTGATCCTTATATGCACGTTTTACTTTACTACACTTTGTAAAACATTACTTATGTCAAGGAAGTATTCGTTCTTCTATAACATTGGCACTTATCATTGGAGCAACCTTCAGATCTGTCACGTTATAGAAGCTATGTATAGTAAGGATGAGGGTTTGTGAATCGATCTATCCTCATGAGCAAGACAATCACACGGCTCTAGGATTGTTGTTAGATTCGTGAAGCTCACCCAGTTTATGCGTGTTTTTTGTATCTGCACACCAATACGTTAACTTTGATGCCCCTTCGTTCATTTTAATAGAACACTGGCCCGTGTAGCATATACAGTCTGGGCTTTGTATGATCATTTCTGGTAGAGTGAACATATCTGTGTGAGTATAGTGAAGCACATGCGTTATTGTTAATATCTTTAATTTTGAACCTCAGACTTCGGACTCCCTCATTTTGCTGCGGACTCGCTCTTTTTGAGGGTAGGGAGTCTGTTGGACTCCCTTGTTCAAAAGTTAATTTCTACCCCTGGTACCGTATTGCTAATGCGGTTCGGATCTGCTTGATCTTCTAGTATCTGCTGGACGCCGCGCGTAAGATCCAGCCGGATCTCTACGTCGTCGCCGAGCTGTTCACGTCCAATGAGAAGACGGACAACATATTTGTCAATCGTCTTGGCATCACGTCGCTGATTCGAGGTAGGCTGCTCGCGAACGAACGAACGCTAGTAAGTCCCATGATGCTAATGAATCAATAGATAGATGAGTCACAGCACGTCAGCCACAATTATGTTTGACAGTTAATTGTACCAGTCGGAACTTTTAATTTTAAGATGGAAATTGCTGCTTGTTAAACTCTGCCGTGCCACGCATTATACGCTAGTGAAGTGTGTTCAGTGTTAGTGTCGGGTGTTAAACGATAGTGTCGCATGTTGGTTGTTACATGTGTCACACGTAAAAAGTGAGTTGTGCATTTTCAATACCGGTGATGCGTATTAAAACTCTTCTGACGCGAAAATGTTATGAAGCTTTAGGGATACGTATTCGCGTACAAAGCTGTTTTGATAGTTAAATGCTAACGGTGCGTGTTAAATACTACGTGTTAAAACGCACGCGCCGCATGGTAAACGCCCCCTAGCATTGCGCTCGCTGACTCAGGGTTCGTAGCGGGTCTTCCAAAGTCTTATAAGTACTTATTTTGCCAAAAATAAAATAAGGGCCCTTATTAGTACTTATTTTTGGTAAAATCTTAGAAAAGTACTTAATAGTCCTTATTTTGTATATTATTGTTGTATATATAATACGGAATAATTAAATCTGATGTGCAATTGTGTATATAAATATTATTAGTGTACTTCTATAGTCGGTGATCTATCAGAAATCGCGTAAAAAAGTCTTATTTTGGCCTCCAGAAAGGGTCTTATAAGTCCTTATTTCAACATGTGGCTTACTACTATGAACCCTGTGACTGATTCGCTCGCTCGCTGTCTTGCAGAGGCGATGCAGGCGTGGGACTCGCACGAGCTGGGCCGCATCGTGCACAGGTATGGTGGCGAGCCCGTCGGCACGTTCATGCAGCCGCCGGCGCGCCCGCTCATGCCCTGCATCGCGCACGCCCTGCTCGTCGATCAAACGCACGACAACAAGTGTCCCGTGCAGGTGAGTGTTCGTCTGTCTGTCTGTTTCGCTCTCTGCTTCTGTATCGCTCTCTCTATCTCGTTCTCACTCTTCTATCATCGCTTCTCTCTAGCTCGTCTCGCTCTCTCTCGTCGCTTTCTCTCTCTCTCTCTCTCTCTCCTTCGTCTCTCTTCTTTCTCTCTCCTCTCTCTTCTTTCTCTCTCTTCGCTCTCTCTCTCTCTCTCTCTCTCTCTCTCTCTCTCCTCCTCTCTTCTCTCATTCCTCTCTCTCTCTCTTCTCTCTCTCCTTCTCTCTCTCTCACTCTCTCTCTCTCTCTC
>NW_014577094.1:443692-453692 GCF_000485595.1 Priapulus caudatus | reverse complement strand
TTAATTAATTAATTAATTAATAAAATTAATAAAAATTTCCATCATTGCAATATTGCTTGTAGGTGTTAACAAATGCTGCAATGCCATTCGATAAGAAATGAAAACCAGGTACATTTTATCATGAGTTTCGCCAATTGTAACTGAAACTCAAACCAGCACCAGCAAACGTAGAACTGCAATGTGAAACCAGGTCAATGTATGAGCCCTATGTCGCTCATACAATGACATCATCACTGTACTTGGCGGAGGTCTGCGCTCTCCGAGTGCTCTAGACGTGATGCGGCCATGATGCCGAGGCGCTCGCCGAGGATTGACACTTTGTGTCTTCCAATGCACAGTTTACGCGCCCTTATTATCTCCTACTTGTTAGCTATTAATAACCTATTACGCACGTGAATTCGACGATCATCACGAACTAGGCATTCTGCTAGGCTAAACGGTTTTTCTAACGATAGAAGTTTTGGCACAAAAACGAAATAACACGGCTGTATTAGCGGCACTGATAGGCTCTTCTCTTTTGTATTTGGCATCTCCGTAAACAAAAGAATAAGCTCCACCTTGTCTTCGTGATGGACCATGAATGGAGCGTCACCGACGTTACTAACCGTACCGTGCCGTTGCTGTGCCTACCGTTTTCGCCGCTCATTTACTTATTTTCCTAAACATAATGAAATGCCCGGCCGATCATTTAAGCAATCGAACAGACAAGTTTTCTGCATTTCACGTGTCGCTGTCCTGGAAGCGACGAGTTGCGTCATTCATTGAACCAATTCTAAGTAAAACACACGAAATTTTCGGAGGCTAAATCGCGGCTAATGTTTACAGCCATCAGCAGCCGCATCTCCTTGATTTTTTTATAAGTAAGATTGGGATTTCTATTAAAATAATCACGTTTATATGTATTTACACACGATTACGTATAGAAACTATAATGTTTATATTTACTGGATTGTCTCGCGTATCTTTTCCATTGGAGTATTTCATCGAATCTTTTCAAGCCCATTTCGTAGCTTTTCTGCGTATTATTATTTGCGCAGGCACTCATTTTGGGAAATCCTCCAACATTTTTATAGCTGTTTTCCTTAGTTACAGTTTAATTGACTTTCACGTGTATTTAGGAGGAAGTAGTCCAGTGCATTAAAGATGCAAATAAAGGCCTCTACCAGGGAAAATCGAGGTGAAATCAAGCTGGATATCTTTCACTAATGTGTTGGACTATAGTCCTATAACAAACCTAAAAAAAAGTTACAAAATTTTTTTTGGTCGGAAACTTTTTTTGCCGGGCCACGGCCATTTTCGATTTCGCGATTATGGAAACATTGTAAATCTTACCTGAACACTTTTAAGTCATAGTTATAACAATGTTCTCTAGTAGGGGTATTTTTGGGGCGGGGAGTCGATTCCAACAGTCAGTTTAAATTCATAAATTAAACGGACTAATGCTTAATTGACCGAAAATTAAACTCAATAAGGCTCAGCGCTGACCAAAATTACGGTGAATTTCTAGCCATATGGCATGTTGAGGTTATGGCTTTCTGGTTATTTTTGGATGCCCGATCTGAATTCTGGTGTTTTATTTAAACATCAGAAGATGATTCATACATATCAGATGTTTCACAGTGATCCGTCATAGAATCAGGTCACGTGTTTATGTTATTGTCATGGTTGGACAGAAGCGAAGCGTGCTGCTGTGACATTTCAGAGATGAATGACGCAATGTTTCTGATAGAAAGCGCTGTTTAATAGTCGCACGTCACGTCATCGCTGCGTGCATGGCAGTGTGCACGTACACCCTGCGTCGCATGCGTGCGTGCGTGCGGTGCGTGGTGCTTGACACGTTCTCGCGTTCGTGTGTGCACGTACACGTGCGTGCGTGCATGTGCACCTGAAGCGTTCTGCGTCGAGTGCACTGTACACGATGCGTGCGTGCGTGTTGCAGTAACACGTGCGCTGCTAGTGGCGATGCGTGTGCACGTAGCACAAGTGCGTGCGCATGGCTGTTGTGTGTACGTGCGCGTGCGTGTGTGCAGGTACACCGTTGTGTGCATGGTGTGCGTGTGTGTAGCAGGTACCTGGCGCGCGTGGCATGCCAATGCATGTGCACGTAGACGTGCGATCTCGTGTCATGTAACCAAAAACCTGTGTCATGCATGCGTGCGTGCGTGTGTACGTTAAGACGTGCGCTGGCATACGTCAGCGTGGTGTGTGTTGCGTGGGTGCACGTATAACTGATGCGTGTGCAGGAGTAACGTATGTGTGCGCGCGCGTGCGTGCGTGCGTGCAGTTTGGATTACACGTGCCCGCGTGCCGTACCTGCATATGCGCACGTACGACATGCGCATGCGGCGTGCGTGCGTGTGCACGTAAACGTGGCTGCATGCGTGTGCGTGCGTGCGTGTCAGCGCAACATGTTGCGTGTCTTGCGTGATGCTGTGCGTGTGCACGTACACGTGCGTGCATGCGCTGATCGTGCGTGCGTGTGCACGTACACGTCGTGCAGTGCGTGCGTGGTGCGTGGTGCACGTACCACGTGGTGCCATGAGGTGATGCGTGTGCGTGCGTGCTGCGATGCGTGCGTGTACGTACACTGCGGTGCGTAGGTATGTATCGAACAATATCAGGGCGCATCTGCTTTTGCTGCACAACCGTTAAAACTGCGCATGTGCGCATAGACGGATAATGTGTTTATCAACTGAACACTCCTCATAGAATCGTATCATTATAATAACGCATACCGTTACTGTTTTAAAGTTTAAAACAAGTATTGATTATATGAAGCTTACGAACGATCAGACAACCGAAGATAACTCGATAAATGGAACATAACACATAGGATTTGATTGAATACAAACAATAAGACATATAATGTTGTCCTTCTAACATAACTATTGTAGTCAAACGTCCAGGAAAGTAACAAGTACTAAATGCAACTGTACAAAAAAACTTACCAGCATGTCCAAAATAACTCCGAAGCTATCAAAAAATAGTCCTATATATCATAATCTTTATAGTAGCAATAATTAGAGACAATATTTATAACCTTATAGTACAACAAGTTAGTCGATAAATTGAAAAGTCAATCTTCTGAGACATCTTCCTCGGCTGTCCCACTGATCCTTGATCTTCCTCAGTCATCTCCGTTCCTGGTTGCCGGTTAAACTTTACAGTCTGGTTCTCACAGTTTCCACAGCCGACAGAAATCAGTAGCATGATTCTACTACTTCCGAACAATCCCGAAGCCACTTTACATCATCTTTGATGGATTCCTGCAACCGGCATATTTAAGGACATGGTACACACAACAAGAATGCCACAGTATCCATTCTGCTAGAAATAATACATGCGGTTGACAATGTTGCGGACTGTAAGCTGTAAGCGGGACTGCTGCTCTCGAATCCAAAAAACAAACACAAGTTGCATTGGCCTTGTTGTATGGAGGCTAGAAGTGGAGGCTCTACCCACGTTAGCCAGTGTGTAGCTGATGCAGACTCCAATATTTTGTACGAAAAGCAATGAGCTCTCTTGAGAGAAGCCCATGTGTGTGTGGTCGCTGAGGAGCAGTGACATCTTAGTTTGACTGCTTCACCACATCGGCTCCAACCTAAGCACTTGCGTAATCTGAAACAACCCGGGGAACACCGTGCTGGATATGCGATCCTCTTGCCTCAGCCCTCCCCGAGCCTACAATCAACACGCCCTTCTGCAACCCATGCAAGTGTCGGGGTGTGACACAACATCAAGGTTTCTTTGGCTTTCGGTAAGACCGGTTGTTCAAAGTCAAAGATCCTGGAGAAGATGACAGCGAGCACAGCCGAATTTGACTGTAGGCCAGGAGTCAACTAGACGCCGAATTGGTAAAGCAGGGAGTGAGATCATTATCCAGATGTACACCAAAGTCAACAGATCCTCGCTTGCTGTCACTAGACAAGTTGCGCGCACAAGCTCTTCCTTAAATGCTGCTGCACAAAGAAGAATAGGAAGCTGTACATAGAAAAGTTGACGCACAGACGGCTCCTCCCACCTCCTCAGCTTGCGAAGTACCACTGTCTCAGAGTGACGCATCAGGTACAAGAGTCGGCTATTAACAAACTCTTGACCCTCAGAAATGGTGGGTCTGACTCCGATGGGCAAGTATGGACCCACCTCTACACAGACAAGCAGTGGCTACCTCCGCAATTGTCAGATCCATTAGCTGTTGGGTGTAAATGTAACTGATTTCTGTGGCAACTGTGAGAACCAGACGTAAGTTTAACCGGCAACCAGGAAACCGGAGATGAATGAAGGAAGATCAAGGGATTCGTAGGGGGACGCCGAAGAAGATTCGCCAGAAGAATTGACTTTTTCGCAATTTATCGACTAAACTTGTTGTAGCTATAAGGTTTATAATATTTACAATTATTGTACTATAAGTTATGATATTAGGACTAATTTTTGATAGCTTTCGGTTGATTTGGACATGCTGTAAGTGATTTTTTTTACAGTGCCGATTAACTTGTTACTCTTCCTGGACGATTGTGCATACATAGTTCTGTTAATTAATAGGAACAAATTATATCTGTCTATTGTTGTATCAATCAAATCCGTATTGTATATTCTTTATCGAGTACTTCGGGTTGTCGAGTTCGTAAGCGTTCATAATCAATACTTGTTTAAATTTAAACAGTAACCGCGTATGGTTATTAATGATCGATCTATAACCGTTTTTAGGGCATGTAATCATACTTCGAGCTTGTTAAATAACACCCAGAATTCCGAATCGGTGCATCCCAAGAAAAACCAGAAAGCATACTAACATGCCATATGTCAGAAAAACCGAAATTTTGGTACGCAGACTGATCTTAATTGACTTAATTCGTCATTAACATTAACCGTTCAATTTATGAATAAATTGACCTGTTGAATCGACTCCCCGTCTCAAATACCCCTATTAACATGTATAAACATGACTATAAAGTGTTCAGCGGTAAGATTTACACAATTTCGCCAATAATCGGCAAAAATTGGAAAAAGGGACGTGGCACCTAAAAAAGTTTCCTGACCAACAAAAATTTTGTAAACTTTTTTTTCAGGTTTTTTATGAACCAATAACCAACAAATTAGTAGAAGAATCCAGCTTGTTTCACTCGATTGCCCGGTAGAGTGCAATTTAGTGACTGGACTTAAAGGTCAAAAACTGTACTGTGCATTCGATAATTTCACTCTTGCTTCTATAGTATAGATTTCCATAATTTGGCTCTTCTCCCATGATAATATTTCTCGTCGTGAACCTACATTTTTAAGTTCGGACTCATCATATCGTTATCACCTCCTATATCATTAATTAAAATCGCCTAGGTAATGAAATCATTTGGTGGCATTTTTGATTTACTTGGTTGCCTAATAAATTCTCTATCCTTTCTTTGTTTGTGAATTTTATAACCATTGTATTTGTTTTGTTCATAATTAAATTCTAATCTTTTTGATTCAGCTAACTGGCGAGAATGACTGAGGCAAATTTTGTTACGGGTTTTATAATCTCAAATTCTACAATATCGTCAATAATAATAATCATTGTCATCCTTCTAAAACTAGCAGACCATATTTTCCGCGTGACGCGCCTGTGGAAACGTGCGCCGGTCCTCGTGAATTGGCGCACGTCTGCCACTGCGGACAGCGCTTCATTACTTTTAACACCCCCGGTCGCGTGCGCATATCCCGGCGACTGGCGTCCCATCCGCGCGCAGCGCTTAAGATCAACAGCAAACTGTGGCCACGCAAATCTTGATTATCATGCTCTCTGGTTGATTTAAATAGAACACTCTTTGGCCAGTGGTAGCATATAATACAGTCCTGGCTTGTGTATGACTTATTTCTGGCACAGTTAACATATCTGTGTGAGTCATAGATGTGTTCACAGCTAGTACTAGGTGGGCAGGCATGAAAATTTTCCGGCGTTTCATCGCGGTTTTACCCTTTTTTCCCCGAATCCCAAGAATTGTTTCCGCGTTTTCCCGTTTTTTCCCAGTTCACGTGCAGCATTCGTAATCCTCCAACGCGTGCATATGCACATGCAGCGCACGTATCGATCGTCTACTTGCGGCTGGCAGCAAGCTAGACGGGTACCCGTAAGCCGTAGAACGTGTGTGCGTGAGCGCGTGGTGGCGACATGTGTGCGTGTGCGACGTGTGTGGCGTGGAGCGCCGTGTATGTCGACGTGGTGTGGCGTGAGCGCGTGTATGCGAACGTGTGTGCGTGAGCGCCGCGTGTGCGTTACGTGTGTGCGTGATGCGCGTGTGCCGTGACGTGTGTGGCGTAATCGTGTGTGTGCGTGAGCGCCGTGTGTGCGTGAGCGCAATGTGTTGTGGCGTGTGGTGTGTGGCGGCGGTGTGGCGTGAGCGTCGTGTGTGGCGACGTTGTGTGCGTGGAGCGCGGTGTGTGGCGACTTGTGTCGTGAGCGCGTAATTGGCGATGTGTGCAGCGCGCGGTGTGGTGTGAGCGCATGTGTGCGCTGATGCGGCGTGTGTGTCGATGTTTGTGCGTGATGCGGCAGTTGTTGTGCGACGTGTGTGCGCGAGCGCGTGTATACGACGTGTGTGCGTTGAGCGGCGTGTGGTGCGAACATGTGTGCGTGTGCGACGTGTGTGCGTGAGCGCCTGTGTGCGTGACGCGTGTGTGGCGACCGTGTGGGCGTGCCGCGTGTGTGCGACGTGTGTGGCGAGAGCGCGTGTGGTGCGTGAGCGCGTGATGCGTGAGCGCATGTGTGGGCGTGAGTGCCCCCCGTGTGTGCGACGTGTGTGCGTGAGCGCGTGTGTCGACGTGTGTGCGTGAGCGCGTGTGTGCGTGAGGCGCGTGTAAATCAGTGAGGGCATGTGTGCGACGTGTGTGCGGTGGCGCGGGTGTGCGAGTGGTGTGCGTGAGCGCGTGTTGCGACGTGTGTGCGTGACGCGTGTGTGCGTGACGCATGTATGCCGTGAGCGCGTGTGTGCGACGTGTGTCTGCGTGAGCGCGTGTGGTGCGTCAACGCGTGTCGTCGCGTCAGCGCGGTGTCGTCAGCGCGTGTGTGGTGAGCGCGTGTGTGCGTCGAGGCGCGTGTGTGCGTGAGCGCGTATAGGTGACGTTGTGTCGTGAGCCGCGTATTGCGACGTGTGTGCGTGTGTGCGGTGAGCGCTGTGTGTGCAGTGAGCGCGTGTGTGCGTGAGCGCAAATGTGTTGCTGATGTGTGTGGCGTAAGCGCGGTGTGTGTGTCGACGTGTGTGGCGTGAGCGCGTGTATACGACTGTGTGTGCGTGAGCGCGTATGTGCGGTCGACGTGTGTGCGTGAAGCAAGTGTGTCCGTGAGCGACGTGTTGCGTGAGCGGCATGTGTGCGACGTGTGTGCGTGAGCGCGTGGTGTGGTCGACTGGACGTGGGTGCGTGTGCGTTGAGCGCATCGTGTGCGCGTGTGTGCTGTGGCGTCTGAGCGCGTGTGTGCGTGAGCGCGTGTAATGCGTGAGCGGCATGTGTGCAAACGTGTGTGCGTGGTGCGTGAATGCGCGTGAGCGGGGCGTGTGTGCGTGAGCGGCGTGTATGCGTGAGCGCGGTGTGTGCGTGAGCGCGTGTATGCGTGAGCGCCGTTGTGCGTGAAAAGCGGTGTTCGTGAGCGCGTGCATGCGACGTGTGTGCGTGAGCGCGGTGTGTGCGTTGTGTGCGACGTGTGTGCTGAGCGCGTGTGTGCGAAGTGTGTGCGTGTCGACCGTGTGTCGACGTGAGCGCGTGTAGCGTGAGAGCGCGTGTGTGCGACGTGTGTGCGTGTGTGCGTGTTGTGCGAGACGCGTGTATGCGACGTGTGTGCGTGAGCGGCGTGTGTGCGACGTGTGTGCCGTGAGGCGCGTGTGGTGACATGTGTGCGTGTGCACGTGTGTGCGTGAGCGCGTGTGTGCGACGTGTGTGCGTGAACGCTGTGTGCGTGAGCGCATGTGTGTGCGTGTGTGCGTCAGCGCGGTGTGGTGCGTTCAGCGGCGTGTGTGCCTACGCGTGTGGTGTGACTGTGTGTGCGGAAGCACGTATGTGGCGTGAGCGCGTGTGGCGTGAGCGCATCGTGTGTGACTGTGTGGTGCGTGAGCCGCATGTGTGTTGATCGGTGTGTGCGTGAGCGCGTGTTGTGACGTGGTGTGCGTGAGCGCGTGTTGTGACGTGTGTGCGTGAGCGCGTGTGTGCGACGTGAGCGTCATCACGCAAAGCGGCGCAGCGAAAAACATTAAAAATGGATGTATAAATTAAGTTTTTTGACGTTATAAATTACTGAGTAAGCAAGTTCTTAGCTCAATACATTTTATATTTTATTTTCCACTCTTTCTTGGGGGGGGCTTTGGTCTCCCTTTCCACTTTTTGGATTTGAGGGGAGGCTGCCCCCCCCTCCCCCCCACTTCCGGCGCCTCTGATTCTGACCCCCAAAATTAAAAAATCTCCCTACCGTGGGAGGCTGTACCCCCCCCCCCGCCTCGGGAGTTTTCAGTGTTTTTCTTCACCGGTCATTTTCATGCCTGTAGGTGAGATTGTGTTGCTGTATCGCCTTTAGCGACAGATAATGAGTTTCCTGGTTGCTGTTTATTGTACTGGCATGGTCACAATATTGCAATTATGGGCTTGCTTTGCCACCTTTAAAATTTATATAAACTGTTTGCACACATGAAAGTTAGCTTGTTTAAAAATTAAATGAAAGTATAAATCATGCCATTTTTATAGCAAATATTGGGAATGCATATCTTATTATATTGTTGTGATGTTGTAGTGTTGATGGTGTGGTGATACTACATTATCATGTGCAAATATGGCTTATTCTGTATTTTGTAAACATGACAAGGTAAACATATGATATGGGTTATGTGGCTGGTAACGTTACCTCATTGTAATTAGTGCACGGCAAGTCACATGCCATGCAATTAAAAAGCAATATTTTCCGCTGAAAATCAATATTTACGATTAAAGAAGGATTGAGCCAGTGGACGAGGACAGTATATCAAATCTGGTAAAAACGTAACGATGGTAAAACACCCAAACATTGATTTTATCAGTCCACCAAACGCAATGTTTCTTTCGAAACAATGCGATAACTGTGTGACGTAAATGTATGAGAACTGCCGTATACATCGACGAGTCACTGTTGCCGCGGCGATCCCATTGTCATTTGGTTTATCATCGTCTTTCAGGTGTACGTTGACCAGGTGGACAAGAACATTGTTTCGGTGACGAGGCACTGTCCCAACACCCATCAGTCCGTCATCCTGGTGGCAAGGACCGCCTTCGAAAATCCCCAGAACATCCGTGAGACGGGAGAGATCCCGCCGCTGTGTATCCCAGGTAACGGTGACCTTCTCCTGACTGTCCCGGCTCGACTGTCGTCAGGCAGTAGCAAGAATTGCTGTGCGAACAACAAAGCATGGAGAAGAGTCGAGTTACCACCTCCATTACTTATTCTAATATTTACGAACGTTGCTTTTATGTATGGGATTATTTTACATACCCATGTAGATGAATATTATCATGTTTATTTATTATAATATTGTTGCCCACTTAATACTTAGTTGTGTCTTGCAACAAACTGTTCTCTCAACCCCTTCCTGTCGCATGACACACTGCCATGTCTCGCTCTTTCTTTCTCCTGCTCTCCCTCCCTCCCTCCCTCCCCCCTCCCTCTCTCTCTCACTCTCTTACTCTCTCTCTCTCTCTCTCTCACTCCCTCCCTCCCTCCCTCTCTCACTCTCACACTCTCCCTATCTCTCTCTCTCAGGCGTCGTGGATGAGATCGTGCTGGAGGCGCGTCTCGTGCCGCGGCCGGGCAGCCCCGCGCGCGACGACCGCGCCTACATCGCCGGCCTCGCCGACTATGCGTGCGAGCTGAGCGAGCACGTCCCGCTCAAGGACAGCCACATGGTAGAGCTGAGCCACGAGGGAGAGCACGGCCTGCAGGTCGTAGACTTCACCTGCTTCACCCCCGGCTCCGTCATCGCGTTCAAGTGAGTGCGGGCGGGGGCGAGACGGG
>NW_014577094.1:434413-441508 GCF_000485595.1 Priapulus caudatus | reverse complement strand
ATTATATTTTTTTATTTTTATATATTATTTTCATATATTATTTTTAATATTTTTTTTTTGTTTTTATTTTTATTTTTATTATATTTTTTTATTTTTATATATTATTTTCATATTTATTTATAATATTTTTTTTTTATTGTGATTATTATTTTTTTTTTTTTTATATTGTTATTTATTTATTTTATTGATATTTATCTTTGATTTATTTTTTATTTTCTTTTTATTAACTATATATATTTTTATTTTTATTTTTATTATTTTTTTTTTTTTTTATTTTATTTCTTTTTTTTATTAGTATATTTTTTTTTGTATATTTTTTTTAATTTTCTTTATATTTTTTTTTTTTTTTTTATATTATTTTTATATTTTTTTTTTTGTTTTTTTTATTTTTTATTTTTATTTTTTTTAATTTTTTTTTTTTTATATGTCTTTATTTTTTTTTTAAAGTCTTTTATATTTTTTTTTTAATATTCTTTTTTTTTTAGGTTATTTTTTTTTATTATTGGTTTTTTTTTTATTTTTATTTATTTTTTTATTTATTCAAATATTCTATTTTATATCTAAATTTTTACTATGTTTTATTTTTTTATTTTTTATTTTTTTTTTATTTTAAACCAAAATTGCTTTGGAGTGCAGTCCTTTACGTTGATTACCATGGTTTATAATATTAAATATTCCTACGATTTTTGATTTGTTGGTTGATTTGTGTGTATTATCATTCTTGAGGGTTTGATCATTGAGTTTATTGAGTGGTTGTGATCGTGATGAGTGTTGTACGATGAGTGTTTGATCGGTTGACTATTCAGGTTCGTCAGAACGGCTCGGGCGTTGTGAAGGCATCAGCTCTCGGATCGTGCAGATGTGCTGGTCAGCACGAAGAACGCGCACGCGCGACCTATCCACCGATCTGGAACCCCCGGTCCCCGTTTTCGATCAACGGGCGACAGGGCGAGGAAGGGCGGCCGGCTGTACATGGTGCAGGTTTGAAATATATGTATATTATTCCGTGTCGCGCGTAGTGTATTGACTGTATAAGGGTTATCGCGGAGAGCTATGGGCTATGCTTAAAATTTGAAATCGTTCCCCGCTGGGCAGTATGGGACTGGCTTCATCTGAATTTACGACTTGTAGTTCCTTCTTAATATGCATCTGCAACGAGCAAGTTTGGTACTCATTTGTGCTGTGGTGGGAGGTCAGTGCAGTCTGCAAAGTGCTGCAATGCTATTGCAGCATTGTGCTGCAAGTGTGCTTAGGACGAGTTAAGTACTTGCACAGGGTGAGTTAGTGCAGTCATTCTGCTGCCAGCAGCTTTGGTTGGGAACAGGTGATTTTTCACGGTTAAGTTGTACACAGTGTTTATTAGTGCGTCATTCTGGCTGCATGGGTGTTGGTTCGTTGCAATTGATTCGGCTATAGAGTGTAATGAAGGATTGACTTTACGCTGCCGATTACCACAATATGCGCCATTCCACTACGTGGCTGTTCGTATCGTTACTTGCACTCATTATTGAAGGCCTTGCTGGCTTGCTTGCGCGTATGCTCAGGATGCGTGTGTGTGTGTGTTTGCAGGGGATTGCCACACTTCCAGCACCGGTATCATGGCGCTGGGGTAGAGGAACGTTCATCGGCTTCTGCCAGGTTGCTGCTGCCTCATCAGGCGATTACCAGGGACGCAGGTCTGCGACCACTCACCAAGCTGCTCCTCTCAAGTGATCAAATCAGCGCATGACGGCGAAGGCGTTAAATGGGGGGCTAGGATGAACTCTGATGGCAATTCTTCAAAAACATTTGTTTATCTATTCATTCACAGACACTGTATAGGTGTTTTTTACTTTTGAAGTGTTTAATGGACACGACTGTGATCTGCTTTAGTGGGACGGGAGTGTGGATGTTAGATAGTGATAGTTGTCATGGTAAAGCTATGTTAGGAGGTAGGAACTCTTCAACCATAGAACTAGTTTTGTCCTCACTGGGCAGTTGGATGTGTGGTATCTGTGGTACCGACTGCAACACTGGTGACACTGATTCGTGGAGAATCCCTTAAAAACAATGAACGAAGACCTAGGCCAAGGCCTAAACGATAAAGGGCGCTAATCTGAGGGGAAACAAAACGTTGCGATGTGCACGAACGTTACTACAGTTGTTTAATTGAACGAGTGTCGTGTGTGATGGTTGTTTCGCAGCGGCAGTTGATCCCGCGCTACGGGGCTGCATGGCGTCCGGGGCTATACCCACCTACTGGGAGGAGGCGCCCACCGCTCAGCGCTTCACACTGCGCGATCCGTTGGGCTGGTGGTTGCAGTGATACAGGTGATGCTATCAGGTGACTCAGTAAAGGTACTGTTGGTATGCCGTGTGGTAAATGCAGTAGAGCAGGACTGTGACAATTGAGGGAAGGCTCTGTGTTGAAAATGCAGGGTAGGTCCCTTCCTACTAGTTCGTGTTTTTGGTGTGTTTTCGTAACGTTGGGTATCTGCTAATGGGTTCATTCACACTTCTGAATTTTTAACGGGGGTGGAATTGTTTGTATATGATACAGTTATATATATATATGATTGGTGACACGTTGTGTTCATATTACTAAGTTGCAACGTGACTTAATAAATGACTGATCGTCTAAGCGACGGAGCTTATAATGACATGATGTCTAGCGTGCCTGGCATAACACTATTAAACAAGTTTTAAATATTTACTGTATGTAGGATTACTGCCAAGCTGTTCTGAGGACCATGGCTCTACTGAAGGACGAAAGTGTTCTCGTATTTAACCAACGGTGACGACTCGCTGGCCGGACGGAACCTGGATTCTTGTAGTGACGTTGAATTCTTTATCATATTGGTGGTTTGGAACCCTGTGTGCATTAAAACCAAGTGTTTCCTATTGCTGCGAGCGGCCGCACACGTTATTTGTCCCTACGAATGTTTGGATCGCAGTGCGTTTTCTATGCTTTGGCCATACAGGATTAGCTGTTTACATGCGTTTCTGCCACAGATGTAGACCTAGACTATAGACAGTCTTTAGACAACTATTTGTGGTCATAAACTCTATGGTCTCCATTACGTATTTCCTACTTGCTGCGGGCGGCTAGTACATTGACTGTTCGTTAATGTGTTTGATCGGGTGCGTTTTGCATGTTCCCCCCGCGCGACAGGATCGAGCCGCTGGAGCGAACGTCATTCACGAAGCCCTGCAGCGACACTACAATGGGCGTCGAGTTCTCCAAGAGCGAACGCGGATGCATCTCGACGGCATGATGCTGGAAGGTGTGAGTAGCGTGCTACACGGTGTGTTTGTGCTGGTGTGTCGTGGGGGGCCGGGCAAGCGTAATGTGTAGCCATCTAGACTGCTGTGTGCGGTGGCTGTTGTATCGCCAGCCAGACATGTGTGTAGTGATGGTGGCAGTGGTGTGGTGTGTAGTGGTGGGGGTGGGGTAACTGATGAATATAGCCAGCCAGCAAAGCAGCAGACGAATCCCCCGGTGACACGCGCCTGTCAAAGTGGTAGCTGATGTATATAGTTTAGCTAGAAGCTGCGACGACAGCATTCCCCTATTACACCCCAGTGGGGGAGGAAGGTAGATGCATGTCTAAGCTAACAGGAAGCAGCGAATGAAACAATAAATTCACGACGTGAAGCAAAAGTGTCCGGATGAATGACTATTCGATGCACATTTCCGCGCTTACAGCTAGTACACTGTCTAAATACGTTTTTCACCGGTACATTCATTAAGACTGTAAGATGAACTCGGACAATGATTCTTGCAATATCTAAAAAACATTTTGAAGAATGCTGACAGTCATCGAAATACATCCGCACAGATTTCCATTTATTTGTATTTTCCCAGCTCAGCTTGATGACAAAGTCTCATGCCACAGACTCAAAATCTTTTGTTGGATGCCTAGAAAAATGGCCAGTATGACACAATAGAGGCATTATTCTGTTTGTATATGTCTCACATACAGCTTTTAGAAATGCCTTGCCATCGTTGAGAGATCAGGATTTTAGCTGGAGGCAAGACCAACAACGTGTGGCAACCTGGAGGACAAGATGGGAAGCTCTGAGAGCAGGAATAAAGGAAACCAGAAGTCCTAGGTGTGAAATTAATGATGCGTTAGGAAGAGTTAACAAGTACAAAATCCTTGAGAAGATGAAAGGAAATGAGGAAATCGACCATTTGCGTGTCGTTAACGATATACATGACGACACAGGCGTGTCAAACGATAATCGCCGGCACTATGTGCATGCCGTAATGTATACACAGCACATTGTAGAGTTCCTAACATATACACAACACATACGGTGTAGTAAAGATACTAGGCATAATGCATTCGATGTGTAACATTATACAAACACCATTTAGCATGTCGTACATATAAAAACCATAGTTGTGTCGTACATGATATACACACACAATAGCATGTCGTAAAACATTACACAACACCATAGTTGTGTCGTAACTATAGCCTCACACCATAGCATGTTGTAACAGATACCTAGACACTATGTATTGTAACTTACACAAACCATAGACTGGGTCGTAACATAATAAAACATCATAGACGGTGTCTTGTAACGATACCTCAGCTGTAATGCAGTATTGTAACATGTAACAATACCATGAGCGTTCTTGTCATACTATACAAACTCACTAGCGGTGTTGTAACAGAATACTCAGCGCTAATGCATATTGTAAACATGTACACAATACCATAGACGTGTCCGCTTAACATGTACACAATTTACCATAGCGGGCGGTGTAGTAAACATGTACACGAGAATAGAGCGTGTCATAACAGATACGTCACAGTAACGCATATATGTACGTTGTTAACACAACACGCTAGCATAGCGTGTCGTAACATGTACACAACACCATAGCGTGTCGTAACATGTACACAATACCATAGCGTGTCGTAACATGTACACAACACCATAGCGTGTCATAACAGATACTCACCACTAATGCATATTGTAACATGTACACAACACCATAGCGTGTCGTAACATATACACAACATCATAGCGTGTCATAACAGATACTCACCACTAATGCATATTGTAACGTGTACACAACACCATGGCGTGTCGTAACATATACACAACACCATATCGTGTCGTAACATGTACACAACACCATAGTGTGTTGTAACAGATACCTAGCCCTAATGCATATTGTAACATGTACACAACACCAGTCATGGTGCACGCATGCTCTTCCAACACCGTTCAAATTTCAACATCGTTTTAGCCTTTCTTTCTAAATAATGCACTGATGCATATTGTAACATGTACCCAGCACCATTACAAATCAAAGCATCTACACAACACCAGTCATGGTGCATGCATGCTCTTTTAAATTTTAACATTTCAAAACACATCCTTCCTGTCTAAATGTTGCAGGGATGGCTCGGCCGTGGAACTGGTTGGACTGTCCAAGTCCGCACTGCGATGGCTCATAGAGATGAACAAGAAGGGCCTGTATCCATACGACACTCTTGAAAAGACGGTAGACGGTACGTATGCCCTAGCGCTCCCATTTCTTGGATTCCCCTCGAAATTCGTACGTCTGTATGATGCCTTGTGGTTTCGTGTGGAAACCGTATAATGTAGCGATTCTCGCACTTTGGCAGTGGCTCCAGGATTTCTTGTGAGATTGGCAATCGATACCACTCATTTTTGCATTGGGGAAGAAAGTGAGAAAAGCCAGTGCTGTCTGTTAGTGATGCAACACAGTGCTTGCTCAAAAGATGTTGATAATTACTAATACTATACTTACTTGTATAATGACTAATTACCTTTTGTTACCTGTGTATGGCGACCAAGTGGTCATGAATCGCTGGAGCACATTAGTGAGATTTTATACGTAGTGTTGTATTGTCACCCTGTTGTCACCGCATTGTCACCACGTTGTCATTGCATTGTCACTACGCCTTGTCACCGCGTTGTTGCCACATCGACACCGCATTGTCACCACATCGTCACCGTATTGTCACCACCTTGCCACTGCCTTGTCACCGCATTGTCACCGTGATTCCGTGTCCGCTTCCCTCAGGTGTGGATTATGGCAACGATGTACTTACAGGCAAGACGGTGAAGCTGACCTACAAGCAGTGGGGTGTGCGCATCCAGCAGAACTTTGAGAAGTACTTCTGGATCAACACCACCAGCGTGCCGGAAGTCGAGTTAACGCCAGAGCTCATCAACCGCCGAGGCATCTACAAGGTACGCCTCGGTCGAAAGTTTGGCGCGAGTTTGTAATTCGGACGCATTCATGGTCGGGTGGTAGTGAGCTGGCAAGCAAGCTTGTTAGTGTTTCACTGACGAGGTAAATAACGCATTCACTTAGCTGCACATCAACTGTATAGGACGGGTAGTGGATATCTAAAAGACATTGCAGTCAGACCGTTAGCAGAATCTAACTGGTGAGATGGTGGGATAGCAAAGAGGTGTATGAATACCGCGTGTATTTTGCTACACACACATCTTTAAAGACAGGTAGCCGCTAGGTAAGGGTAGACAAGCTGACTATTCAGATTTCACTTGCAGGAGGTGAGGGGCTGACAGGCGTAAATGTATTGATGTCACTTCCCTGTTTACGGTAGATAGTAGGCTTTGGCAGTAGTGCCAACCCTACGTTTCTATATGCGTGTCCCCTGCAAAATTCAGTCGGTGACTGAAATATAAGCTGCGCGCCAACCCTATGTCCCAACATATTATATATGCGTGCCCCCTGAAAAATTCAGTCGGTGGCTGTAGCATGAGCTCTGCGTGCAGTATAGTATAGTGCAGTATCGTACAGTGCAGTATAGTACAGTGCAGTATAGTATAGTGCAGTATGGTATAGTGCAGTATCGTACAGTGCAGTATAGTATAGTGCAGTATAGTACAGTGCAGTATAGTATAGTGCAGTATGGTATAGTGCAGTATCGTACAGTGCAGTATAGTATAGTGTAGTGATGTCACGATCATCGATTATACTCGATCATCGGTTGAACAGTGGCTCGAACCAAGCGCTTGGTTATCAAAATCCATAATCCATTTCATCCAAAAAAAAAAATCGCTATTATACAAGTTATCCTTATTAACATACATGTA
>NW_014577094.1:428152-433152 GCF_000485595.1 Priapulus caudatus | reverse complement strand
TGAGATAGTAGTGACTAGGTGTGCGGTGGTGGCACCGGCCAGACAGCGGGTGGAGAGTACATGTCAGAAGGGTCATTGATAAAGCGTGTGAGTGAATAGTGGATGTGTTTAAAAAAACAACAACTAAAGTAATACCAATTCTCTCCATTGGCAGGACGTCGATTTTCCTCCATTAACAAATAATAGCATAAAAAAATACATTTTAATATACAATGTTTGTATAATATATCATATTTTGTATGTTATATATTATTATATAATATATTATGTTATATATTAACCAAATTTATTTATTATTATATTATATACATTATATTTTATTATATATTATATTAACCAAATTTATTTATTATTATATTATATACATTATATTTTATTATATATTATATTAACCAAATTTATTTATTATTTTATGTATATTATTTTATAAATTTATTATTTGAAAAAAAATAAAAATAACGCTCTCCATGCAGGGTGTCGCTGAACAGCACCACCAGGGCGGCGGTGGTGCGGCTGCGCTCGTCGCTCGCGCAGTTTGGCTACCGGTTGCGCTCGTGCAGCGGCAGCCGGCTGCAGCCGAAGCCGACCGACTTCCACTCGATCGCGCAGCGCATGTCGCTCCCCGACCTCAACGTCGTGCTGTACCGCTGCGATGCAGAGGAGCGTGACGACGCGCACGGCTTCGGCGTCTACAACGTGCCCGAGCATGGAGAGCTCGTCTACTGCGGCCTACAAGGTAGGCAGGGGGGCAGAGGTCACGGGGGTGGGGTAGAGGTCATGGGGAGGTGATGAGAGGTTATGAGGGAGGAGGAGGGTGGTGGGGGAGAGGTCATGGGGAGGGAATGAGAGGTTATGAGAGAGGAGGAGGATGGTGGGGGATAGGTCATGGGGAGGGGATGAGAGGTTAAGAGGGAGGAGGATGGTGGGGTAGAGGTCATGGGGAGGGGATGAGAGGTTATGAGGGAGGAGGAGGGCGGGGTAGAGGTCATGGGGGCGTTTATGGCATGGCTTCGGCGTCTATAATGTGCCCGAGCACGACGAACTCGTCTACTGCGGCTTACAAGGTAGGCAGGGGCAGAGGTCACGGGGAGGGCCAGAGGTTACAGGGGTGGGGAGCCAGAGGTCACGGGGAGGGTGAGGCAGGTGTCACAGACGAGGGGAAAGGTGAGGTAGAGGTCACAGGGGAAGGTTAGGTAGAGATTACGAGGGAGGAGAAAGACGAGGTAGAAGTCACAGGGGTGAGCCAGAGGTCATGGGGGAGGACGATGGTGGGGTAGGGGTCATGGGAGTGAGCCAGAGGTCACTGAGTGGGTAATCCAGAGGTCACTGAAGGTGTGAGCCAGAGGTCACAGGTGACGTAGTTTAAGTGCGAATGAAACAAGACAACATGCTGCTTGTAACAGTTGTTTATGTTATGTATGTTATATCACTGATAGGTTTCATGTCTGCTCTGCAAGATATCCGCTCTAAGAACGATCTAGGTCATCCGCTCTGTGAGAATCTACGCAACGGAGACTGGATGCCTCAGTACCTGGCTGCACGCCTGCTCAAACATCCTGGCACTAAAGAGGTATGCTATCCTCATAGTGCATGCTACGAAAATGTGGTGGTGCCGGATGCAAGCTGTATAAAAATGTAATTCATTTGCACTACGAGACTTGGTAGTGGGTGTTGTCTCAACAGACAAGATTGAATGATTGCACCCATCAGCTTAACTGCTATTAAAAGCACCATTTCAAACCCTTCGAAACTCCAAATGATTTTCCTACCATTTT
This sequence comes from Priapulus caudatus, assembly GCF_000485595.1. Classification (NCBI taxonomy): domain Eukaryota; kingdom Metazoa; phylum Priapulida; class Priapulimorpha; order Priapulimorphida; family Priapulidae; genus Priapulus; species Priapulus caudatus. Next base: position 431,377 of record NW_014577094.1, on the reverse strand, counting down.
CTAAGCAGTAACGTTTGCATTCAGCAGCAAGTAAAAATTTAGCAGACCGTCTTGTAGTCTCCGACGTTTGTAATCTCTTTGCCTCTATAGTCCGTATATTATGTCTCTCTATATATATAATATAATATATATATTCTCTATAGTATGTATGTTGTATCCCTGTATAGTCTAGTGCTGTACGTGTAATCCTGTGGTTGTGACTCTGTGTGGTGTGTGGCAGCTGGGACTCTGGTTTGAGCAAGTATTCAGCAGTCTGGCAGAGATCCCGCGCTACTTGATACCCTGCTACTTCGATGCCATCGTCAGCAGTGCGTACACGCTCATCTTGGAAACCACATGGAATAACATGTCTGAGTAGGTCACTCATCTTTTCACTTTTGCTCCATCTTGGGCAAAATCGGTTGCAATTTCTTGGTCTTAATTGGTGGTAGTTGCTGGTATTAACTTGATTGTTAATCAGTAGTGTTTTTGTTTCTTTTTTAATTGACTGAATTGTTGTCCATTTTTATTTTGATAAAAACAAAATTGCTTTGGAGTGCAGTCCTTTACGTTATTACCATGTTTATAAATTAAAATATTCCTACCGATTTTTGTTGATTTGTTGTGTATTCATCATTCTGAGGGTTTGATCATTGAGTTTATTGAGTGTTTGATCGTGATGAGTGTTCGTACATTGAGTGTTTGATCGGTTGACATTCAGGTTCGTCAAGAACGGCTCGGCGTTCGTGAAGGCACTCGCTCTCGGATCCGTGCAGATGTGCGGTCAGACGAAGAACGCTCACCTGCCGACCCTATCCCCGAATCTGGAACCCCCGAGTCCCCCCGTTATCATCAACGAGGGAACAGGCAGGAAGGAGCAGGCCTGCTGTACACTGGCTGCAGGTGAAAATATCATGTCATATTATATCGTGTCGCCGTCGTGTACCTATGACTGTATAATGGTTAGTCCGGGAGAGTATGGTATGCTTGAAAATTTGAAATCGTCCACCCTTGGCACTATGGACTGGCTTCATCTGAAATTTACGACTTGTATTTCTTTTAATATGCATCTGCACGAGCAAGTTTGGTCACTTTGTGTGTGGTGGAGATCAGTGCAGTCTGCAAAGTGTGCATTATTGCAGTCATTGTGCTGCACAGTGTGGCTTAGGACAGTAATTACATTGCACAGTGTGCATTAGTGCAGTCATTCTGCTGCACAGTTTGGTTTAGAACGGTGATTTTCTTGTACAGTGTTTATTAGTGCAGTCATTGTGCTGCATGGTGTAGGTTCGTGCAATCATTCTGCTATAGAGTGTTAATGAAGGTTGACATTACGCTGCACGATTAACACAAATGCAGCCATTCCACTACGTGGCTGGTCTTATCGTCACTGCACTCATATTTGAAGGCTTGCTTGCTTGCTTGCTCGTATGCTCAGATGCTGTGTGTGTGTGTGTTTGCAGGGTTGCCACACTTCAGCACCGGTATCATGCGCAGCTGGGGTAGAGACACGTTCATCGCTCTGCCAGGTCTGCTGCTGCTCACAGGCCGTTACCAGGACGCCAGGTATGCACCCGCTCACCACGCCTGCCTCCCTCTCACTGTCAATCAAGCGCGTTGACCAACGAGCGTTACGTGGGGGGTAGGATAAGAACCTCTGATGGCAATCTCAAAACATTCTGTTTAATCTATTCCATCTACACAGACACTTATAGGTTTTTTTTTACTTTTTGAAGTGTTAATGGAACACGACTGTGATCTGCTTTAGTTAGGGAGTGTGGATGTAGAATAGATGATGTGTCCATGGTAAAGTATGTAGGAGAGTAGGAACTCTTCACCATAGAAACAGTTTTGTCCTCACTGGAGTTGGTGTGCTGTCGTCTGTGTTACCGTGCAACACTGTGTACTGTTCGTGGAAATCCCCTTAAAAACCGATAACGAAACCTAGGCATAAGGCTAGACGATAAGGGCAGCTAATCTGAGGGAAACAAAACGTTGCGAGTGAACGAACGTTCTACAGTTGTTAATTAACGGTGTCGTTGTGATGGCTTGTTTCGCAGGCAGTTGATCCTGGCATACGGCGGCTGCATGCGTCACGGGCTCATACCCAACCTACTGGGAGGAGGCGCCCACGCGCGCTTCAACTGCCGCGACTCCGTCTGGTGGTGGATGCAGTGCATACAGGTGAGTGCTCATCAGTGACTCAGATAAAGACTGTTGGTTGCCGTGGTAAATACAGTAGAGCAGGATGTGACAATGACGGGAGGCTCTGCGTTGAAAATGCAGGGTAGTTCCTTCCTACTAGCTTCAGTGTTTTTGGTGTGTTTTCGTAACGTTGGTATCTGTAATGGGCTCATTCACACCTGAATTTTTACGGGGGGGAATTGTTTTATATAATGTAACACTTTATTTATATATATGATTGCGTGACAAGTTTGTGTTCCATATACTAATTGCGTGACTAATAATGACTGATCGTCTAAGCGTGACTAATAATGACTGATCGTCTAAGCGTGGCTGGCATAAACACATTAAACAAGTTTTAAATATTTACTGTGTAGGATTACTGCAAGCTGGTTCCTGAGGGACATCGTCTACTGAAGGACAAAGTGTCTCGTATTTACCCGACTGACGACTCGCTGCCGGAGGAACCTGGATTCTTCGTAAGTGACGTTGAAAATTCTTTAATACACTATTGTGGTTTGAACCCCTGGTGTGCATTAACATGTTCCTACTTGCTGCGAGCGGCGCACACGTTATTGTCCCTACGAATGTTTGATCGCGTGCGTTTTCTATGCTTGCCATACAGGATTAGCTGTTACATGTGTTTCTGCACAGATGTAGACACTAGATATAGACAGTATTTAGACACTATTGTGGTCTAAACTCATGGTCTCCATTAACGTATTTCTATGCTGCGGGCGGCTCGTATATTACTGTCGTTACATGTGTTTGATCGCGTGCGTTTTCTATGCTTCCCCCCGCGCGCAGGATCAGCCGCTGGAGGACGTCATTCACGAAGCCCTGCAGCGACACTACCAGGGCGTCGAGTTCTCCGAGCGCAACGCCGGCATGCATCTCGACGAGCACATGAGCTGGAAGGGTGAGTAGCGTCTACACGCGTATTTGTGTGTGTGTGTGGGGGGCGGGGGCAGCTAATGTGTAGCCATCTAGACGCATGTGTGCGGTGGCTGTCGTATCGCCAGGCAGACGTGTGTGTAGTGATGGTGGCAGTGGTGGTGGGGG
>NW_014577094.1:423902-428142 GCF_000485595.1 Priapulus caudatus | reverse complement strand
ATAGTATAGTGCAGTATCGTACAGTGCAGTATAGTATAGTGCAGTATAGTACAGTGCAGTATGGTATGCGTTCTCCTGCAGGATACGTACGGTGCGAGGCGCGTGTGGGCAGACTTCCAGCTGCGTTGTAACTTCCCGATAGCGATGGTTGTCGCGCCGGAGCTGTTCGACGTGGAGAACGCTTGGACGGCTCTCAACACGATGGAGGAGGTCATGCTAGGACCGCTCGGCATGAAGACGCTCGATCCGAGGTGAGTAGCGATCGAACGCCGGCGCAGGCGGTCGCGCGGTGGAGGCGTCTCCCAGTTATTGCACATGCGCGTGGGGATTTGACCATTATTGCACATGTACGTGGGGATTTGACCGTTATTGCACATGTACGTGGGGATTGGACCGTTATTGCACATGCGCGTGGGGATTTGACCATTATTGCACATGTACGTGGGGATTTGGCCGTTATTGCACATGCACGTGGGGATTTGACCATTATTGCACATGCGCGTGGGGATTTCACCTTTATTGTTCGGGCACAATGTACACAGGGGGATACGTTTGCCACAGTGGGAAGTGTCTATCTTGCTACACTAGGGTCATGTAGCTCTCCATGTGATGGTCTGTTGGTCTGTGTGGTTCCCTGGTGGTCACTGTGTAAACGCAATGCTGGTGAAATGTATATGGATCATCAGTCCCTTAAATCCCCCATACGCAATGCCTTAATTGCCATGCAAACACAAATTACATATCATTAATAACGTTATGACAATGGATTTGAATTCTCACACTGATGCCAATGATAAATAGCTGATATACACATGCGGATATGTATATTACATGTCTATTATCAATTTAATGTTTAATGTTGAAGCTCTAACATCATTTTGCGTGCACATAACACTTGGATGTGGGAAATGTTTGAAACCATGTAAGACCTTTCAGAAAATAGTGTTACCAAAATTTGTTTTATTGACATTCCGTGTGTCAAATACGATGGTAAAAATGACAAAAGCATTCATCTATACATAATGAATATTTATACAGATAATTATATGCATTATTCATCTGGTGTGACATCTGTAGGCCTTTAATAATAGATTTTACATATCAATATTATTGATATCATACCCAGGTAACAATTAATGTAAAAGTTTATAATAATCAAACATTGTTACCCTTCTAGTATTTCAATATACACATAATATATATTTCAATTACATACATAGTTATTTTACACATTAGTATTATATTTAATAATATAACACACATTATAATTATAATTAAATTATAAATACTTACAAAATAAATATACAAACACAATTATACAATTAACAAGTTATACATATTTACTGTCATCTCCGGTTTCAACAATGACGTGTGTATACACCTAATGGATTTCCTTTGCATTTAAGTTAATCCTGACCATACTTGTAGCTGTGTGTGACAGAAAATAATATCTCAAGAAAATAAGTCGATATCACGAACACTGCAAGCGCAGCCAATCTCAATCTTTGTGTCAATACGTTACCCATTTATTGAAGTAATACATTCCAGCAGAATTATGTATCCAGGTTGAAAAATTCCCCCAAAGCCGAGAGATTTTATTGGCGAAAAACTCCCCTAAACATTTCATTTCATTTCATCGAATGCACAGAACATGCACCATCGACTAATATTCCAACATGAAAAACTTCACGGCACGCCACAACAACGGAGCAAACAACTGACGGTAACAAAAACGTATAAGTAACGCGTGTCTGCGGGTTCTTTCGTTTTTTTTAACACAGTCTGATGGCCTAGGCAATGTCCGCACACTTACGGCATTGTAGAGTGTCGGGTTTAGACACAGGTACATGTGAGGCGGGAGCGAAGAGGTGACCTGCCCAAGCCTCCATATAAACCGACGTCATTGTAACCAGCTGAGCTGTAACCGATTGGTGCAGCACCGTATCCGGTAGTGGCAGCACCGTACCCTAGTCCGGTCGAGTGCAATCCGGATCCGTATCCTCTCTGTTTGATGACTCTATTGTACGGAATCTGTTTGTAGCCAATTGCCGGCTGTGCGTATTTGAACGCGTACAGCGTTTTCGGCTGGTACCACGAGAATCCGTCGCTAGAAGAAGAAGAAACACGCGTGCTTACGTGGTGATCGATTCCTTGCCAACTCTTTCCGTCTGATTATAGCAACACTTTGAAAGCCGCCAGTCTTAAAGTTGCTGTCCGTCCCTAACCGCGAAATGTCATGCGACACCTTACCCACGCGTCATGAGATTTACCAACTCGTGTCATCAGTTAGTCGGCCTTTAGCACTGCACATCTGTTAAGATATCGCATAAAAATTCAGCAGCAATGGTTGCCATTGCAAAATCTACGTCGTTTACCATGGTTACGACGGTTTTGAGGCCCGTGAATATCTGGTTTATCCGTAGTAGGTACTTTATCTTACCACAAACGGCGCGGACCACTCTTTTATATTCATTTCATATATTTTATTTCACTATTTTACCAAAACAGACCGTCGTATAGTGTATCGTATCGTATCAGTCCAGGCAAGAGCGCGTTGCCAATTCTCACCTGTATCCGTACTCGTAACCTCCCGCCCTGGCGGCGGTATCTGCTGCCGTCGCACCATCCTTCTCGTAGTCCGCGCCGGCAGCCTGGCCGTCACGCCCGTACTGGCCGGTCGCCTGCTTAGATCCGGATCCGAGAGCGCGAGCGTTGGCCGTCAGTACGGGCGTGGATGTGACGAAGAACTCCGGGGGGTAGGGAATGGCACGGGCAAGTCCGCTGATACAGAGTAGAAGGAGAACCCTCATAGTCGCTGAAACGCAATTTGTTTGATATTAGTTTCCATTATTGATGTATATAGTTAGCTAGAGCTGCGACGAACGATTCCCTATTTACACCCCAGTGGGGGAGGAGGTAGCTCATGTATAAGCTACCAGAAGCAGGATGAACAAATTAAATTCACGACGTGATCAAAATGTCCACGGATGATGACTATTCGATGACACATTCCCGCTTACAGTGTACATGTCTAATACGTCTTTTCACGGTACATCATTAAAGACTGAAGACTGAACTCCGGACAATGCATTCTTGCACAATATTAAAATACATTTTGAGATGTGACAGACATCGAAATACAATCCGCACAGATTTCCATTTTATTTGTATTTTCCCCACTCAGGCTTGTGACAAATCTATGACCACAGACTCAAAATATTTTTGGTGCCTAGAAAATGGCAGTATGAACAACATAGATGCATTATTCTGTTTGTAATGTCTCCATACAGGCTTTAGAAATCGCATTGCCATCGTTGAAGAGACAGGATTTGTAGCTGGAGGCAACGACCACAACTGTGGCACCTGGATGGACAAGATGGGAAGCTCTGAAGCAGCAGGAATAAAAGGAAAACCAGCAACTCCTAGGTGTGAAATTAATGATGCTTGGAAGAGTTAACAAGTACAAAATCCTTGAGAAGATGAAATGGAAATGAGGAAATAGACACCATTGCGTGTTGTAACGTATACATGACGCCACAGCGTGTCAAAACGTATACGCGGCACTATTGCGTGCCGTAATGTATACACAACACTGTAGCGTGTCCTAACATATACACAACACCATAGCGTGTGGTAACAGATACCTAGCACTAATGCATATTGTAACATATACACAACCCACCCATAGCATGTCGTAACATATACACAAACCAGAGTGGTGTCGTTAAACAGTATACACAACACCATAGCATGTCGTAACCTATACACAACACCATGTGTGTCGGTAAACATATACACAAACACATAGCATCGTTGTAACAGTACCTAGCGACTAATGCATATTGTAACATAACTACCACACACCATAGAGTGTGTCGTAACATATACACAACATCATAGCGTGTTGTAACAGATACTCAGCGCTAATGCATATTGTAACATGTACACAATACCATAGCGTGTCATAACATATACACAACATCATAGCGTGTTGTAACAGATACTCAGCGCTAATGCATATTGTAACATGTACACAATACCATTAGCGGTGGTCGTAACCATGTACACAATTACCATAGCGTGTCGTAATGTAACAAACACCATAGCGTGTCATAACGATACTCACCGACTCAACGCCATATTGTGTAAACGTGTACACAACACACATAGCGGTGCATCGTAACATGTACACAACACCATAGCGTTGTCATAACATATAACACCAAACACCATAGCGTGT
>NW_014577094.1:418718-423877 GCF_000485595.1 Priapulus caudatus | reverse complement strand
CCCGGTGGAGGCGTCTCCCAGTATTCCACATGCCGAGTGGCGGATTGGCCGTATATTGCACCATGCGCGTGGGGATGGATCGTTATTCCCACATGCACGTGGGATTGGATCGTTATTGCACATGCACGTGGGGATTTGACCGCATTATTCCACATGCGCGTGCCGGGGCATTTGCACATTATTGGCCGCATGTGCGTGGGGATTTGCACCATCCTATTGCCACATGCGCCTGTGGGATTTGACCATTATTGCCACATGCGCGTGGGGGATTTTGACCATCTATCTGCCACATCGGCCGGGGGATCTTGACCGCTCTAATTGGCACCCATGCGCGTGGGGATTTGACCATATTGCCACATGGCGCAGTCGCCGGATGGCAGTATTACATGGGTCGCCCATTGACCTTATTGCGGATCGCTGGGGGATCTCGACCGTCTATGACTGGGCCGTGGACCTTTGACCGCTTATTGCACACCCCGCTCACCGTGGGACCTTGACCCGTTACTTGCACACCCGCGCATAGCGATTTGGCCGTTATTCGCACATGCCGCGCCTGGGGCATTTCAACCTTTATTTGTTCGTGCACTCAATGTACACAGGGGGGATTACGTTTGCCCCCACAGTGCGGAAGTGTCTATCCTTTGCACACCTAGGTCGATGTAGCTCTACCATGTGACTGTCTGTTGGTCTGTTCCGGTTCACCTGCGTGCGTCACTCGTGGTTAAACCGCAATGCTCGGCTCCGATACTGTATCCATTGGCACATCAGTCCCTTTAAATCCCCCCTACGCAATGCCTCTAATTTGCCATGCAAATACCAACATCTAACTATCAGTAATAACGTTATGACAACTCGGATTATGAATTCTCACACTGATGCCAATGATAAATAGCCTGATATACACGTCGGATATGTATATTACATGTCTATTATCAATTCTAATGTTTTAATGGTTGCAAGCTCTAACATCATTTTGCGTGCCACATCAACACTTGCATGCCTGGCAAATGTTTGAACACCATTGTAATGACCTTTCAGAAAATAGTGTTACCAAAAATTTGTTTATTGACATTCCGTGCTTGTCAAATACCCGATGGCTAAACATGACAAAAGCATAATCTATAACATAGATGAATATTTATACGATAATGTATATGGCATTTATTCATTTGGCTGTGGACCATCTGTAGGCCTCTTAATAACTAGACTTTTAACCATATCACATATTATCGATATCAAACCCAGGTAACAATTAATGTAAAACTTATAATACATCCCAACATGTTACCCTTTCTAGATTCCTCACATACTACAAACATAATATATATTTTCAATTTACATACATAGCCTATTTTACCACCATTAGTATTCCATCATTTAATTAATCATAACACACATCTATAATCTACATAATTAAAATTATAAATACTACAAAATAAATATATTCAAAACACAATTATACAATTAACAAGCTCTATCATATTTACTGGTCATCTCCTGCTTTCAAACAATCAGACGTGTGTATACACCTAATGGATTTCTTTTGCCATTTAAAGTTCATCCTGACCGGTACTTGCTAGCTGTTGTGTGACAAGAAAAATAATATCTCAAGAAAATCAAGTCGATTATACACGCAACACTGCAGCGCAGCCAATCTCAATCTTTGTGTCAATACGCTTACCCATTTAATGGAGTAATACATTCCAGCCCAGAATATGTATCCAGGTGAAAAAATTCCCCCAAAGCCGGGAGAGATTTTATTTTGGCGAAAAACTCCCCTAAACATTTCTATTTCATTTCATCGAATGCACAGAACACTGCACCATCGACTTAATATTCCAACATGAAAACTTCACGGCCACGCCACAACAACGGAGCCGCCAAACAACCGACGGTCCAACAAAAACGTATAAGCTAACGCGTGTCTGCAGGTTCTTTTCGTTTTGTTTACACACAGTCTGATGGCCAAGCCCAATGTCCGCCAACATTTACGGCATTGTAGCGTTGTTCGGTTTAGAAACACAGTACATCGTGGAGCGGGAGCCAAGAGGTGACCTGCCCAAAGCTTCCATATAAAACGACGTCATTGTAACCACCTGCAGCGTGTTACCGATTGGTGCAGCACCGTATCAGTAGTGGCAGCAGCCGCCCTACCCTACAGTCCGCGCATCGAGCTCAAGTCCGGGATCCGTCCACTCCTCGCTGTTTGCATGACTCTATTGCTACGGAATCTGTTTGTAGCCAATTGCGGCTGCTGGTATTTGAACGCGCCTACAGCGGTTTTCGCGCTCGCGTACACGAGAATCCGCTCGCTAGCAAGACCAGAATAAACACCGCGTGCTTACGTGGTGCCATCGACCTTCCTTGCCAACTACTATTCCGTCTTGATTATAGCAAACACCTTGAAGCGCCAGTCTTAAAGGTGCTGTCCGTCCCTAAAACCGCGAAATGTCATGCGGCGAACACCTTACCACGCGTCATGAAGATTTACCAACTCGTGTCATCAGTTAGTCGCGCCTTTCCAGCACTGCCCAATTTGTTTAAGATATCCAGTAAACATTCAGCAGCAATTGCGTTGCAATTGCAAAGTATCTACGTGCTTTACCATGGTTACGACGTTTTGAGCCGTGAATATCTGGTTTATCCGTAGTAGGTACTTTATCCTTACCCACAAACGGCGCGCGACCACTCATTTTAATATTCATTTCATATTTATTTAACTATTTTTACAAAACGGACGTCCGCTACAAGTGCTATCGTATCGTATCAGTCCAGGCAAGAGCGCGTGCCAATTCTCACACTGTATCGTACTCGTAAAACCTCTCCCCTTGGCGGCGGTATCTGCTGCCTCGCCCACACATCCTTCTCGTAGTCCGCGCCGGCACGCCTGCGCCGTCACGCCCGCTACTGGCCGGTCGCCTGCTTTTAGATCCCGGATCCGGAGAGCGGCGAGCGGGTTTAGGCCTCAGTACGGGGCGTGGATGTGACGAAGCAAACTCGGGGCGGTTACGGAAATGCACGCGGGCAAGTCCGCTGATACAAGTTTAGAAGGAGAACCCTCATAGTCGCTGACAACGCACATCTTTGTTTGATATTAGTTTCGATTCATTAATGTCGATATGTCTATGGACGTCTCGATGTGAACGTTGATGTGATGGTGCACGTGATGTGATGTGACGTAACGTGACGTGACGGTTGATGTGATGTGATAGGATAGTGTTATGACGTGACGCGGGATGTGATGTGACCTGTGACGTGATGTGATGCTGACTGATAGTATGTGATGTCGATGCTGACGTGCACGCTAACGTGACGTGACGTGACGTGACGTGATGTGATGTGATGTGATGTGATGTGATGTGATAGGATATGTTATGTTATGATATGATATGATATAACATGATATAATATAATATAATATAATTATTGAAAAATGAAAATAATTGAAAATGAAATCTTAATAAGTATATTGTATAATTAAATTAATTAATTGGATTGATTTTGTTTCGGTTTTATCGTTCTCCTGGGCGATCGTGTGATTGGTCTATGCAAAGCATTAGCGTAAAGGAAGTTGTTTTGCCTCAATTTCGCACAAGGCATTCGTGCAAGAATAATAGGCGATGAAAATTGAGGCGGGTTGTGGGCGTCATGCAACGCGATGCAAAAACAGCTGTTATCGAAGATCTGGGTTCTCAAAACGTGGGGTTTTATAAGCTGCGTCTAGACGCGGCTGATATACGTTTTTCTTTCAAATTATAATAACACGACTATAACTATAATAACAATTATAATAACCCTTTTTTTAAATGTCCGCGCAATATAGAAATTAACACACGCCCGTCTCTAATCGGCGTCTACACTTAGTTTTCACTTGCGATAACCCTATTTTTACTTGTGCTTTTAACTTTCACCTCCGGTATTCACTCACCCGATGTTGTCATGATGTTGCGTAGCTCCGTTTGCAGCGACGATGAGCTAGTAACAGTAATCTCAGTTGATGTGGAACAGCGCGCGTCGGCGGCTCTTATATATGCCGACCCCGTCCTGCGTCTGCCGCGTCGGCGTCGCTGTTGTCGCCATGAGCCCCGAGGCGACACGCGTCGCGTGTCCCTGTCAGCCGTAAGAACACGCGTACAACTGTGTCTGTCGGTGACGAGGCATCGTAGCACGTGATCGCATCACCCGCCACTGACACAACAACTATCTTGGTTGCGACTTGTGTAGCTCTAGTACTATAGCCCGCTTTCATTAACTGCCGCAGGTTAATGAAAGCGGGCTATAGTACTAGAGCTACGTTTTGTGGTGAGGCAGGAGTAGCGCGCGCGCGCCCGGTCGCCTGTTGTATCGGACGTCGGACGTCTTCGCTCAACGACTGAGCAGAAGGTGTCATCGGGTGGCAACGAATGCGTTTATGAAAGCAGGGATGTGCTGTTTATCTATCTGTCTATCCATCTATCTAGGCCTATATATGTCCGCCCGTCCGCCCGCCCGTCTGTCCGTCTGTGTGTATGCGTGCATGCGTGCGTGCGTGCGTGCGTGCGTGCGTGCGTGCGTGCGTGCGTGTGTACGTGCGTGCGTGTTCTTGTGTAAACACACGAAGTTGCGTAACACAAGCTGTAAATTATTTGCGTTGTCGTAATAATGTCAACGATGTTTCGATCAGCTAGAGGCGCGGTCTGTTAGGCCGCGCGTGTAGGCGCGCGTGCGTGTGTAGGTGAAACACGCGCGCGTACACACCCAGCGCTTTAGTGTTTTCCTTGTCTCGGGTTACGCTGTTGATTAATTCATGGCCTGCTTACCGTTTGGCTGTGGTGGCGGCTGCGGTGTACGCATGAAGAATGGGCTCGTTTTTTGTCAATGACAGATTTTACGCTAAGTGCAGGATTATAACGTGATTCGTCACACTTTGCAATATATCACCCAGATGCTATTGGAGCTTCGAGCATTTTTTAAACGACATTCCTCTCGTTGGAATTTTTTCGGCTATTTTATCATCTTTGACGTGAAAACAGTCTGGCGTAGATTGACCGAGGTAACGGTAGATTGGTAGATGTTATAACTTAGCATCGTTGCAGAGTCGTTGCGGGCCATTCTATACACGCACCCGCACGCTCGCACGCACGCACGCACGCACGCACGCACGCACGCACGCACGCACG
>NW_014577094.1:417266-418708 GCF_000485595.1 Priapulus caudatus | reverse complement strand
ACTAATCACTATGCAGGATGTTAACGCTGCGAATTCGTTAATTGTTCAAATTTTCTTGTGTAAAAATCGCAACAGTCAAGTAACAGAGCTCGCTTTCTCCGCCGTAGAGGCAATTAGGTTGATTGGCGAATAAAGTCCTGAGCAAACGAAACGATGCCACCACAGTCATTGCGATCCACCCTCGTACCCTCTATACACAGATGCGTTAACGAGTCTGTGCTATTCATAGCCGACGGTTTTCGATTCCTAAAGAAAGAAAAAGCCCCGCACAACCGATGATTTTCGGAGCGATGCTCTGAAATGGTTGGTCTCTTGCTAGACAGCAGATAGCTTGCAGACGCATTAACCCGCTGCAGTATCACACAGCAGCGCTAATGGTCGCGCGTGCGCACATTCCTGAGATATTTTAACAATCGCTGACCGAGTGCGTCCTGCGGCAGGTCGATTGGGTAACACTAATTACCATCGTGGCAATTAACGGCGGTGTAATTAATGTTTTTATTGTCGGTTATTACGTTTGGGGGGTTATGCATAGACGCTGGTTAGGTTATACGTAGTTGATATATGGGTTGCACAGTACTGTAGCCTGTAGGTGCTGGAGGGTGGCAGTGTAGTAGGCAGGCAGGCAGGCAGGTAGGTAGGTAGTGTGTGTGTGTGGCGGTGTACATTGTAGGTGCAGTTTTGGTTACACAGGTTTTTCAGGTAAGGGATTAAACTCGAATGCTAATTACGGGTTTATACTGAAATCAGCGGACAGTCGGACGAGCAAGCAGTGTACTTGTCTTCAAATGGTGTAACAAACGCCTGCATGTTATTGTGAGATGGTTCATGTCAATGAGCTAGATATACGTCTATATATATATATATATAGTTTAGTTTTAACCGCAATATTCACATAGTATATTCGAACAACCGTCGGTGATTCTACGTTGTCGAAACAATTCCTGTGCGTGCGTGCGTGCGTGCCTGTGAAGTTTGTACAACTGTGTACAACGATGAAGGTGTATATTCAAATCCTGTCCACAAGTGTCACTTCCATGATTGCAAATTTATTTGTTGATTCAATCACAAACTTTGTGAAATGACAGGATTAAACATTATTAGGTATCATAAACATTTGTGGAAGGGGGGTTCGCATGGGCTTATGTTTCGTGATTTTAAAGACTTTTCCAATCGTTGATTTCGGGGTTTCAGACTACCTGTGTCACATGATCTCCAGACGACACATTCTGATTCTGCAGTGAAATCACATACCATTCAGTTTCTGATTCTGCAGTGAAATCAGATGATACCATTCTGATTCTGCAGTGAAATCACATACCATTCAGTTTCTGATTCTGCAGTGAAATCAGATAATACCATTCAGTTTCTGATTCTGCAGTGAAATCAGATAATACCATTCAGTTTCTGATTCTGCAGTGAAATCAGATGATACCATTCTG
>NW_014577094.1:402730-417063 GCF_000485595.1 Priapulus caudatus | reverse complement strand
TGATTCTGCAGTGAAATCACATGATACCATTCTGATTCTGCAGTGAAATCAGATGATACCATTCTGATTCTGCAGTGAAATCACATACCATTCTGATTCTGCAGTGAAATCACATGCAATTCTATCCCCGCATTGAAATCACTTGTCATTTTCACTCCGCATTATTATCGCATTGAAGTCTTTAACTACTATTGGATTGCATTCTACCGCTAGTGATTTATGCGTGCTTGTGTCATATTTCGCAGTGACTGGCTCTACCGCGGCAACTATGACAACAGCAATTATTCTAACGATGGCAGCGTGGCGAACGGGTTCAACTATCACTGTGGCCCGGTAAGTAATTAGCACACCTAACTTTGTGCGTGCGTGCGTGTGTGCGTGTGTGGATGTGGGTCTGCGATAAAGAGATCGCGTCTTTGTGTATGAGATTGTGTGTGTGTGTGTGTGTGTGTCTCTTGCTGGTAAATTCCTTAGTTACGTTAGTTATTAACAAAGAGATAAGATCCACCCTCCAGTGCATTAAATAAAGTTAAATAAAACTCGCTGGTAAATTTCTTATTTCTGTTGTCTCACTAGCAAACAGATAAGATCATTTTTATAACTTCGGCAGATAAAACTAAAACTTGCTTGTAAATTCCTTCGTAACATTAGCTTTCATCAATGTGGCAAGTTTCACCCTCTTTCAACTCGGTAAATAATAATTTTCTAGTAAAATTCATTAGTTATATTAGCTATCAGCAATATGGGTAATACGATACGCCCTCTACGAGTTGAACCACCATCTCACGTCGAGTGTGTGTGTGTGTGTGTGTGCATCGCGCGTGTGTATGCATGTGCATCGGTTCATACGTTCTTCCAGGAGTGGGTTTGGCCGGTCGGATATTTCCTGCGTGCCAAACTGTACTTCGCATCGCGCGTTGCTGAGCCGGGAGCACTGGACAACACCATCTCTAAGGTGAAGTCTGTACTGTCGCACCACTACAAGGAGATTCAGCGGTCGCCATGGCGAGGCCTGCCCGAACTGACTAATCAGGACGGAGCGTTCTGTCGCGACAGCTCGCCGACACAGGCGTGGAGCATGTCGGCCATCTTGGAGGTCATGTACGACCTTCACAATCTAAAGTAGAGGTCGTACTGGTTAGTAGTAGTAGTGGTGGTGGTGGCATCAGCTGCCGTAGCGCTCCCCCGTGTAGAATGATTGTAGCTTTTTGAATCTGAGTGTACATAGTTTGTTCGTGTTCGCTGTGATGGTACCATATAGGATAGGTTGAATAGGCGTGTGCGCGCGTGTGGGCGCGTTTGCGCGCGCGTAAGAGGGTAAGAGGAATGCCTATGAGTACGCTACGTGGTGGATGGAGATGTTTGTGTGCCAGATTCTGTGGTCGGATTGTTATGTTAAATCTGCAGGCATGTGTGCTTACTGTTTGTGAAGTGTAGCCGTGACAGCGTTTTACTTCCATGCGTAAATAAATAAATAAATAAATAAATAAGTAATCAAAGTAATAAAACGATGGTGCATAATTAAAATGATATGCTATTCACATGTATAAAGGTAAGAGTAGTGACCACTGGGCTAAACAAAGGTTTATGCTGTTTTCTGATTTTAAATGCATTAGTTCGCTGGTTTTGTTTTCGGGCGCAGATCAGGTTATGATCTGTCAATTTTTGACGCTATCCACGTTTTAATTATTAACCGATTGCTACGGTACTGGACTTGAATTTTTACAGTGTCAACTGAGTTATTTTACATAGGCGAGCCACAATATCGATATCCAATCGGTATGCACTAAAATTTTAATCGGTTCTTGAATTAAATCGATAGGCTCCACGTGATTTATTGTTGTTCAAAAAAATCTTATTGCTTTTAAAAGTCGGTCAACCTTTCTCATCTTTAATTGCTATTGTTTTGTGAGAACGTCGTCATTCTGCAAAGTGGTCTATGCGTGTTTATATGGGGCCCAGTTGCTCGTTTTCACTGCTCAGTTCGGCTAGCGTAGTGTATTTCAGGGCGTCAAGTTCCTATTTTTTCCTATTTTTTCCTATTTTCTGGGCAATTCCTATTTTTTCCTATTTTCTGGACAAATTTTTTTTTTTTCCTATTTTTGAGGGCTTTTCATTTTTATGAATCCAGAATTGTATGTATCTTTCTCAGAATGCAGGAATTTACATTTCAGGTGACCCGATTTTCAAAAATTTCCTGGGAGAGGACCCCCAGACCCCCCCATCCCTTACTTTAAATTAACGTAATATACTCTTTACTATCACAGATATTATTTCAGTAAAGTTGTTTCTCTGTTGTATGTGGTATGTGTATCCAGAGGGGGGGTCCAGGGGGTCCGGACCTCCCTTGTTTACCCCAAAAAGGGAAAACACATAAAAGATAATTTTCTGCTTAAAAATGTGGAATTCCATCTTGCATTCTAGACATCAAAATTACTGCTCAGATGCTCTCAGAATGCACCAATTTTTGAAATTTTTCTTGGGGGAGGTCCCCCTAAACCCCCCCCCCCACCCCTAAGTGGCAACATGCCTTAGACGCAGCGCATAAGCTGCCTTCTGCACTTTTTTTTTTATAAAAGTGCCCTTTATTTCTTACTGCATGGACCCCCCCTTTTTTCAAAAAACCGGATCCGCCCATGTATACATGTATGTCTGTCATACTATTTTGGAGTAGTCTACATGTATGGGTGCTTATGCATGTATAAACTGCTTATCAATTTTAACATGCATTTCTCATTAAAACCTCAAAATATTGTTCGCATGTGATGTAACTCCAAATATGTATATTAATAAAACCATTTGTGGTGGATCGGGATGGCTTTAGGGGTGTTGGGAGGCCATCTAACGCAACAAATATTCCTATTTAACATATATTTTCTCACCAAAATTCCTATTTTCCTCCTATTTTTTCACATTGAAATTCCTATTTTCCTATTTTTTGAGCGTCACTTGTCACTTGACGCCCTGGTATTTGCATCTTCGGGTGTAGTTTGTACGCGGCATTTGAACACGATTCGCGTTGAAATGAGTTGCCGAACTGGTTGATGTGATTACAACATGCACATGTATGCAGTACCGGCACGCGGTCATAGTCAGTCCCTCAAGAGGAAATTCAGCCAATGTTTCTGTGTTCCATTGAACCGTGTCTCGGTGCGTGTGTCGGTACCAACAACTGCGCGTGTAACTTTCTCGTTTGCCTTCCTGCCGTTGTGTTCGTTAGTGATTTGCCAGGTATTTTTCACTGAAACGGTGGCTAGCTGTGTGTTTGTTATGCATTAACATATATATCAGTACTAGTATATGGCCAAAGCTAAAATATATTTGCCAAATAAATATGTTGCGGAAGGCCTAAGGCAAAGGGGCTTGCAAAATGCAAAGATGTTGTTTATCGTATAATAGATTATTCTCTCGAGTGACTAAACTTCAATTAAGAACGGGCGGTCTTTCATATAGGTCAGCTATATGCGCCGCCTGACTTTTAGTTCGATTGTGAAAGCACGCATATACAAAGGCGTGCTTTAACCAGAAGACAGTTTGATTTAGCATTCTATGTAGGTTGTTGTTCACCTCGGTATCTTACATTCGTACGCATTTAGCAATTGCGTTTTATTTTTTTCATTTAATTATATCGTCGTCGATTTGGGTCGAGAATCGCATCAGATGCGCCAGTTTTCTACCGCTGGGTGGTTTCGAACGGCTCTGGACACCTATTTTTAATTGCTCCCCTTCCTCCTTTATTCTCATTATAGAAATATGCGCGTGAAGGGATTTTTATATTCGCCGTTTTCATGTTCGATTTTTTGCCGACGATAAAAGAGCCAACGTTATTTTTAATCGGAGCCGTTATAAGCAGACGTGATTTTTTTTATGCTGTTGGTGCACGTTTTTGGCGCGTTCGCGCGTATTGTAGTTTTTGGTTTTTAGTATAGATATGTAAGTGGCAACATGGTTCCGCGCGCGTGTGCACCCTTGATAGTCCGCCGCATGGCCTGGTCGCCTGTGATGTGTTAGATCCAGAAAAAAAGTAGAATGCATGAAGAATGCTTTCCCCCGTCGTGTACGCTGTAACTTGGTGTTTATCTGTGTCGCTTCGTCGTGTCTCGTGTTGTTCTTTATAGCGGATGCACTATAATAACTGCGGTATTCGTGCGTCGTTTGTCTGCGTTCTCGGGCGCCTGCCGTGAATTGACCAATCGATGGGCGCTAGTTGGTCTGTGCGCGGGAATAGCGGTCGAATTGAATTCGGAATTGAATTGAGAACGATGTGGTTTAGTTCTAGACTATGTTGCCATCTTGGTCCGGAGCGAAGAGCTGCCCGTGTAGAGAGCTATATGAGGAAGTACGCGTGAGTGTGTGTGTAAGTGGTGCACGCCCCCCCCCCAAGCTTGGTTCAATGTAAGCATGGGTCGTGGAAAACCAGGAAATGTCCTGGAATTCTTTAAAAAAAACTCTTGCCTTGGGTGTACGAACCCTGTTGGTTTGCATCATGACTATTTGTGCACGAAATAGTGTGCAGGTTTGAGTGGATCCCGAGTGAATGACCTTTGCAGCTGGGGGGGGGGGAACGTACGAACGACATTTCGTTCTATTTGTTCACTCGCGTTGCAGCTCCTGTATGCTTTGAGCAAGCCGAACGGTTCTCTGCACTTGAAAAATAACACGGCGCACCATTGCTGTACGATATCGTTTGCTGTGATTTTGGCGATGGTTGTAAATGTAGATTAATGTTCCCCACTTTGGAAAAATACCTAGTGTTTAACTCGCTCATCTCGCTAATAGGTGGCGCCACTTCGCAAAGGGCAGAGTTAGCGTAGACTTGCCATAATGATGATGAATGTCCGCATATCTATGAGTGGTCACAGTTTATCAGCGCATGAATACATTTCAGCGTGCTAGTTTTAGACTCTATATTAACCCATTAATAATTATACGGTGTCTGGTTAAGTGATATAACCCTTACGTTGTCAGGGATACGTCCTTACGTCCCAGGCTATGAGTCGATGTAGTGGAATAGTATCACACTGCAGAGCAACATTTATAATATGCTTATGTTCATCCGTCTTGTTTTACGTACAAATTCTAGTCTACCGAAATTGCAACAAAACAGGAATGTTGATTTTTTTTATTTAGTTACATTTTTCGTGGATATTGTTGTTTCTTTCCGTTATCTTATTAAAATTCAGCGTGCAGCGTTAAGCAACTGCTAAACGTTTGTGATGTAATTAGGCGCTGTACTATGCTACACATAATTCGTAACGTAGGTCCTGGTGTCGAAATACTCTACTCAAGTTGTTTTGCCGTATTCTGCAGTCATTTTCGCATACATGCTAACAAAATATATGTACGTATAAAAAGGCACAGTATCATTAATAGACTAGATTACTGTTTAGATGGATATAATACAATCAATATATATTTACTGCTTCTATTTTATTTTTCGCTTCATTCTTGTTACAGCAAACCGGAATTCAAAGTGTATTAAACAATACCAAACGAAAGAGAAGGTGAAATGATTAGTAATTACTATGTTGCAGTGTAGTAAGTGGCATACATTGTTTCATTTTGGCCCTGCCCCCAATTCCATCGGCTGACTAAACGTTGTACTGTCGGTTCAATATGTTTTGAGGTTGATGTAATGTTGATAGCCTTGAATTGATACAGATTGACAAATATTTATTGCCCGTTAAGTTTGTTGTTGTTGTGTATTTGGCAAAGGTGAAATAAAAAAAGGCAGTGTAAAACAAGTAGATTAATGTAGGTGTAACTACAAGTTAAAAAAGTAAAACTACTAAAACAAGTTTTGTTTTTACTTATTTTTTGCGCGTGAACCGTGTGTTTATGACTGTTATATAAATCGCGCTCTTTGCATCTAACGTGTTCTCTGCGCAAGGTCGTTATCATGATTAGTTAGCCGCAGACGTGTGCGTCGGTTGTTGTGCGCGTTACAACTAAAACTACCAATAGATGGCAGCACTTGCTGATGTTCCTTGCATAAGATCAGAGCATATAAATCACCGTGATTTATATGCTCTGATAAGATATTGCAGAGTCCAGTCAGCGCGAAATGTGGGGGAAGATAAACAGTGAGAGAAAAAGTAAGAGTGCAATGGAAAAAAGGGAAACCGATGGAGAGGGGACCAAAAATATAGGGAGAGAAACTTTGCGTCCGTAATATACTATATGATTATGTATATATAAATGTAACTAACCTGTAGAGACAGGGTTCTGGCACAGACTAAGGGATATCTGTATCCGTTAGTCTGTGGTTCTGGTCTCGCGAAAGCAAAAATCACGTGCTAGTTTTCTTGACATGTAAACAATCTAATTTGAAATGCAGGTTGGTGCACGTTAGTGAAAAGAATGATGTGCGAGTGTTCCATGACATGTTAGCCTGATGCGAGAACAAATGTTTTCGCGCTAACCCTATCACCAGAAATACACACGGTTAATTTCACGATACGTTCAGTTACATATGTTCGTGTCGTCCCTTGTACTACTAATACTATCAACATAACTACATTTAAATACCCAAGATATGTATGTATATATATATATATATATATATATATATATACACACACATTATATATATATACACATGTTTAACGTTTCAGTAATTAGTTTTACAAAAAACGTACCCCGTAAATTCCTTTATGTCAATCCCTTTTTCCCATTGACTTGTTCGTTTGGAATGGTTATTTTCCAGTATATGCCCCAAGCGTGCCATGTACGTGATTAAATTGTTTCTTCCTTTCACATCGGTTTTAAAATAATCATCACATCGACGATATTTGTTAATGGTTTGTTTTTTGTTGTTAGTAATTTTGTTAGTTGTTACAGAGGGAGTGAACTCAATAAAATATGTAATTAATTACCTGTGGGAGGGATAAAAAGCCCCCTTATCCGCGTTTTGTTCTAGTTCAAAATGTTTCCTTTTGAAATTATTTTAAAAACAAGTACTAATCTTCGATGTTGATGCCCCGCAGTTGCTGTTTGGATCTACTGTTTATTACTCGTCACTGTGGCTTAATATTAATTAGGGGGTGGTAAAACTATAGGCGCAGTTTTATTATTACAAATAACTCGTATAATATAAACGTCCCGTTTCGGCGTACATATGCTCTCAAATATATTCTTTTCTAGTGCGGTTAGTTCTAGCTTCCCCTAAAGCATATACACAAATAATGTAGTATTTCTTTAAAATTTAATTTATTTGGCCATACCTATTCGTTTTTGCGGACAAGCAAACCAAAGGCGAGTACTACATATTTTACTGTGTGAATCCATGTTTGAAGGGATATTGCTTCGATTAATTAGCGTCGAACGACTGTATTATAAATTATTATTATTGTTAGTATAAACAATAATAAATATATCGCGGTTCAATCAAGCATAATTGTTTGCGCGGAAAGAACTGTACAAGAATTTCTATCTCGTTCATAAATGAACATTTCCGCGTCAAATCTATGCTCGGCAATGACTTCTATGTTGACTTTTCTTGCTATTAAACGAAAACGTAACACACATCAGACCTGAACCACTCAGAAATTGTAAGTTTAGGCGTGTGCGTTACACGTTGGAATAGGACCGGGTTGTCCCGGGTTCAATTCTTGTGAGGTAACTTCGTAAAATATTTTAAAACTCTTGTTGAGTAAAATTTAACACATAGATTCTTTCTGAAAATATAAAGAATGGTAAGTTTGGGGGCTAGCGTATCGTGCTGGGCTGGTACTCAAAATATCCGGGTTCAAATCTTGTCAAATATTACGGTAAGATATTTTCGAGATGTTGTTAGATGATGGTGAAATGTAAACACAACTTGACCATGACCAGTGAGGTAAACATTTTGAAAATGGCTCAAGGATATGGCCTTGAGCTCAAGGCTATGGCCTTGGCCTAGTTATGTAGAAATTGTAAAATTGTAAAATGTAATGGCCTTGAGCCCAAGGCCATGGCCTTGAATTCAAGGCCACGGAAAATTGTAAAAATTGTAAAATGTAATGGCCTTGAACTCAAGGCCATGGCCTTGACCTCAAGGCCACGGGAAATGTTAGAAATGGGAAAATTGATCAAGGTCAGTCTCAAGGTCCACGCAACAACAACTCCTGCATTCTACTCTGCTCTACCATACTGCTCTACTGCACTGTACTCTATTGCTTTACTGCTCTACTATACTACTCTGCTGCTCTACTGCACTGTACTCTACTCTACTATATTGCTCTACTGCTCTATTGCACTGTACTCTACTGCTCTAGTTTATTCTACTCTACATGCGGAGATTGCAAGCACCGCAACCAGCGATTCACTGCACTGTATTATCCTACCACTTTACTATTTACTGAAATATGTAGTTTTTTTACAAATTATTGTGAACATTTTTTAAATAATCGCCATCATATAAAAAGTACCTCAAAATTTTTAGTTAAGAGTATATTTATTAGAAGGTATTTCAATCGTGAAAGCATGTGCTAATACGCACGCGCGTGGACTTCAATATAACGAAATAACGTAATAAATGTACGTAATTATAATATATGTAAATTAATAACAAATATAAAAACGCGAGTATATAATTATTCAGGGGACCGTTGTCAGGAACATCTGAAGTAAATTCCTTTGCAAAGGTTTTGACAGTGGCCCGCAGGCGTACACATCATACTCTGAAAATCACGGGGGATGTTTGAGAGCACATGTTCAGAAATATGACTTACCAGTGACAGAGGAATATTAACTAGATCAAATATATTATTTATCTATGAAATTTGTAACGACATTAGTTTATAAAGGCTGACCGATGTATTATTTTACCATAAGGCGAAAAGTGTTTTACAACCACTATTTTTAGTTTAAAGTTCCATTTACAATTGATATACATTGGTGGTTTTACTCAAAGCTTTTAATCACGCATTCATGCTTTAATTTAACCAATATATCCTCTAATAATATTTAAAGAATAAAAATTAAAGAAATATATTATGGATGTAAAATGTTTGTAAAGAGAATATAGCTAGTTAACAACGCGTTTATCATAGCCCGCTTGCAATTGTCGTCGTCATTGGCATCCCACTGACCAGTCAAATCACTGACGAAATGTCGGGTAGCTGTCTACAAGAAGACGTTCTACTTTACGTGATGAGATCAGTACAAATAGTATCAGGAGTGGATAATAGAGATCTCTATTATCAACTCCTGATAGTATCTCCAAACTCAGGTCGTACCCTCCGGTAACCACTGAATCGCTGGCTGCTCGACGTTGCTTCGAAAACGTGTCGATTCTCCGTGTCCTCTGCATGTTTATCCGTTTACGGCGCGGCGATTGGCACTGGAAAAATATTTTATGTGCATAAAATTAATATGAAATTCGACAACGAAAGGCGGATGACGGATCAGTTGCGACCGACAATGAAGTTTGTGCAGTTTTATCTACCCGCCCCTCTCTGTCGCGGGCTCTCTCTCGCGCGCGCGCGTTCTCTCTCTCTCTCTCTCTCTCTTTTTGTTTTCATTTGGCCTTCATTTGGACAAAAATCTGAAAAAATATCTTCCCATTGAGCTAGACACATGAATTTTTGCATGCACGTACCAGACATAATAACCATCCACTGTATGAAGTACGAAAATGGTAGCTTACAGTTAAGGTAAGTAATTCAGGTAATTAATTAGGTTAATTAAAACATTGTGTGTATAGAAATTGATACACAAAAATCTTTGCAGAAACAACTCGCTTTGCAGTCTGAAAGGTTCAATAATTATGCAACAAATGTCACTCAATAGATTAGAACATTTCCAATCCACCACTTTTCAAATCAACGAAATCGGACAATTTATTGCGGATTTAGGTCAATTTTAGCTAGCAGCAAAAATTATGCAAACTTTTTGGAAATCCGTACTTTTTGGACACGCAAATAAACACAAAAAGACAGACTTTTGGCCAGTTTTATTGATGTGACATCGAACATGGATAACTACTAAAGGTATTTACGACAAAAAAAAATCGGCTTTTTACTACTTTTAGGTGAAAAATCACCTATAACTCAGAATGAACATTGAGGTCCTACAGCATGTTTTGATCTGACAGGCTACATATATTATATAAATAAATAAATAAATATATATATATATTTATTTATAGATTAAATAAAATAATATAGATATATTATAGATAGTGAGCAATGAAACGTAGTAATCAACCGTACTATTGATGTCGTGTGCGATACCTACCATGAGCGAGAATGAAAGCAAGGAAACAAGTGAGAGAGAAACCTGGGCGCGCGCGTGTATGTGTGTGCGTGCGTTGGAAAAACAGGCATAGAGCTCGAATATGATGTAAAAGAGCGATATTGAGGGAAAAAGAACTTGAAGAGAAGGCGAATGGGAGAGGAGCGAAAAAACAGGGAGAGGAATTACGCGTCCGTAATACACTATATGCTTTCTCCTCCAGGCAAAATGAGTTAGCTACGGCCAAGGCAGTTCTCCTGAAAACCGTCAATCAGCCCAGCGATATGACTCTGCGCGCGTTATAGTCCATTCACCCAGATGTTAATGGAAAACGCTCTACCGTTCCACTATGGTATTAATGGTACTCAGCATGATATAGATGGAGCGTAGGCACCCATACGTAGGTACGTGTTTATTTAAAGGGACACGCCTCTTGCACATCCGTTGCACCTTCAACCGCCTATGATATATGTCACCACTGAAATATACACAGTGAGCTCGATAGCAACAGTATCCGAACTGACATTGATACTTTATATATTTACCTAAATAAAACGCATTTATCAGCGGTTCCCCCAAACAACAAGTTGACAGATTAACATTGAAATAACGATAACCCGCGATTTTGCTTTGACATACACATTTTAATTTCCAAGTTTACATAATAGTTACATTACTAGCCACACTTTATATCAACTGAACTCTTGCTCTTTGGTTCGTGGGCTGACTAGCTTTAACAAAAGATTCTGCTACGACTTTACTACTAATCTACATTACCGTAACAAAATGCACGGTGTTCCTAACCAGAGACATTCCAACGACGATCGTTACTTCAAGTTATCATCTGGCCTTAAATATAGATTAGCTACATTGAAAAACTATGGATTGTTCCACAAAACCTAATTAACTACACTTTCAGAGCATACGCGGCTTTCCCGCGATCCGCAAACATGCAGCCTCCTCGCTTTTACCGCATTCCGACGACGCCGACAGTATATCTGCACGATTTGTGTGCAGAGAGCGACATACGCGATGTCGCATTACATACAAAGTACCGAGAACATGTTCGCCAGAAAAAAAACACATGCGAATTATACCGAACAACGAAGCTTGGATATTGACGTGTCTGCAATCACTAATGCACGTAATAAGCGCGTGCAGGACGCACACCCTACCCTCGTCCTCGCTTCCTGCTTTTGTGCTGAAAATCTCAAGGATGTTGTGTAATCGTGTGTACATAGCGGCTTATTTTGAAAATACAGTTCCCACGTCCAACGTGACTTCCTTCACCTACAACTTCGCTCGGCAACAATGAGTGCTTGTGGGAAACTGGGTTACTGTGTCCAGGTTAGCCGTGAATTTAAAGTAGTTGGTTCGCACCTTCACGGTCACAGAGAGTCGACGCTATAACCGCAAAGGAAACAGTTGACCTATTTCTGTTCACGCTTACTGGCAAGGATTTGGCCACGCGGACACTGCAGCGACTGCGACTAGTAATTAAACGCGTGTCACTAACAACTGCGCGTTTCTTTACCGCTAGTTCCTCAAACTCTAAAATGAAAGCCGCGTAAAGTGGCGTTAACACGGCATATCATAATAATTAAACACACGTCGATTTGATATCACGGTGGAACATATCAGCAAAATAATGGGGAGAATATGCGAGAGAATGAATCTAAGAGAGCTGACATGATATATAGACTTTAGCGATTAATAACACTACGCTAAGTATTAGGATTCTAATACACGGTACGCACGCATCCTTATGCAACTATAACGCAATGAAACAGAATACCTCAAGTTAACTCAGTAGGGCTGGCTTTATTTGAAACTCATTTATAGGCACCTGAAGTAAACCGAAGTGAATGACAATGAATGAAAGGTGGCGGAGTAGGTCAGACTCTAAGATTTTCACTCGCTACAACTGTACTTACTGTAATATCATCGACAAATCGGTCTCTATACCCACGACGATTTGTCGACCCAGAATACTAATTTAATTTGCGCTAACAAGAGACACCATGCAACGCTACGCAAATTTGAACGGGACGCCAGACATCCCACGACTGGACGCCAACCAAGGCGGCGAGGAGGTAGCCCCCGGTCTGACAAAAAGTTGCGGTGGCATTATCCAATTCAAGTTTGCACGTTACAGAACCGAAGGCAATCACAAAGAGCAATTAATTTTATACCGTCTAACTGCTATTAACCGACACGATTTTATTTTAGGAACAATTATCCAAATATAACGGGAAATACCTATATGTCAATTTAAGAATTAGGCCGCCAATCCTTTTGCTTAAATACATACAATAAGAAGACGACCCTCGTCGTACCCTCTGCTGAAAAGTGTTTGGCGCAACTTATCAGACGTGCACTTGGGTGGCGTCCACGCGAGTCCGTGTAATCAATCCAGTAGTCGTAGTTTTAAACATTTCTTAATAAATCTAATGGGATAAACCAATGAGAACTTTATATGTAGCGTACTTTTAACCTAAATTACTGAACAATAACCCAGACAGAGGGAAGCGATAGAACCTAGAGTAAACGATCGCATTTAAGTATGAATTATAACAGCTACGGAAGCTTCACTTGAGCACGAATTAATTACTCGCGTTAGCGTGATTCGACAATACACGGGGACGCGGGACGCTTCGGCCACCGTGTATACTGACCGGTGAGTATATCCTGGCGATAAGAGAGAAACCGCGTCACGGGGCGTGACCCGCAGAGTCACGAGTGATTCATTTAACGTATGCCTCTGAATGTTGAACAACTGAGCAAGGCTAAGGAGATAATAAAATGCTCGTTTGTGTCTATACGCAATAACATAGCAAATCAACACAGGAATTAGGGGTGATTTAAGTTTTAAACCAAATGTGTTTGCGATCCGGGCTTCTCTCGCTCTTCTCTCCCTCTCTACCTCCTCCTCTCTCTTCTCTGCGTTCCCTCTCTCCTACTTGCCGTTCCTCCCGCCTCCTCTCTGCCATCTTGCTCTCCCCACTTTACCTTGCTCGTTGGCGCTCCCTGCCTTTCTCTCCACCTCTCTCTCTGCCTCCTCTCTGCCCCCTCTCCGTCCCCTCTCCGTCCTCTGCCTTTCTCTTTCACCTCACTGGCGCGGTCGCTCTGCCTCCATCGCTGCCCTCGCTCTCTCCTCTCGATCTTCTCTCTCTGCCTCATCGTCCTCTTCGTCTCTCTCGCTGCATGTCGCTCTCACTGGTGTCTGTTCTCGTGAGGTCTCCGCCTCTCCTCATCTCTCCTCTCGGTCCTCGTTTTCTTTTTCTTCGTCTCTCTCTCTCTCTCGCTCAGTCCATCTCCTCTCTCTCCTCGAGACCGCCACAGCCCTGCGCCTTCTGTCTGCATCGCTCTCTCTGTGATATATATCTCTCTCGCTCTCCTCCCTCCTCTCCTCCCTTCTGCTATCTCTCTGCTCGAAATCTTTTTCTAGATCCTCTCTATCCTCTCCTCTCTCACTCGAACTCTATCTTCTATCCTATCTATCCATCTACTCCTCTATCCTAGCTCTCCCTTTCCTCTTCTCGCTCTCCTCTCTCTCTCTCCTCTATCTTTCCCGTTCTCTGGCTCTCGGCTCTCCCGCCCGCTCTCCTCTTGCGTCACACTCCTCCTTCTCCCTTCCTCGCTCAGCCTCCCCTCTCTCGTCTCCACCGCCCCCTTCCTCGTGAGTCTCTCTCGCTCGTCGTGACTATCTCTCCCTCTCTCGCCCCCCCTCACCTTCTCTGCGGCCTCGCTCGCTCCGCACTCTCTCCTCTGCTGTCGCTCGCTCGCTCTCAGCACGTCATCCTGTCTTGCCGCTCTCTTTCTCCGTCCTTTCTCTATCTGCAGGTCTGTCCATGGTCTCCCCCCCGCTCGGTCCTCCCCACCGCTCGACGCCGTTCTTCTGCGCTCCTCTCTCTCCGTTCTCTCTCTCTGCAATTCATCTATCTTTCCACCTCTCTCGCTCGCTCGTTCGCTCTCGCTTTCCCATCTCTCTGTCAATCGCTCGCCCTCGCACTCTCTGTCTCTCGCTCTCTCTCTTTCTCTCTCTCTCTCTGCATGTCTATCTATCTTTCCACCTCTCTCGCTCGCTCGTTCGCTCTCTCTTTCCCCTCTCTCTGTCA
>NW_014577094.1:390705-402720 GCF_000485595.1 Priapulus caudatus | reverse complement strand
ACTATTATATATATATATATATATATATATATATAGATATACTATATATTAGAGATATATACTATGATATATAAATAGTGTCTGAATTTTCTTTGATGACATGCTTACAACCAAGGCCGGCGACAAGCCGATATTTATGA
Source organism: Priapulus caudatus (assembly GCF_000485595.1). Lineage (NCBI taxonomy): Eukaryota > Metazoa > Priapulida > Priapulimorpha > Priapulimorphida > Priapulidae > Priapulus > Priapulus caudatus. Next base: position 402,580 of record NW_014577094.1, on the reverse strand, counting down.
AATCTACTGACCACGATATTATCTGGCCAAACAAGGATGAACCGTATATCAGGGGCACCTCGTGCAGCAGCGCGCAGTTGGCATAACGGCGCAAGTTAATGCCGAGCGTACAGTGACTAGGAGGTCGTATTGCAGCCGAGTGGTTAGTCACTGACGCGGCTGCTGACTACACACGTGCAGGTAGGCCGACCCACCACGACGACAAAACGCTCCCGTCTCTATGTAACACGGACTCGCCCGCACACGTGATGCACCCGTACGACGATATATGACCGACTTCACTATCTTGTTATATCTCACGGTACGCTAACATATAAGTACCCTCTAGAATCCTACTCTGGCGAATGCGGATCTATCTATCTTTCCACCTCTCTCGCTCGCTCGTTCGCTCTCGCTTTCCCATCTCTCTGTCAATCGCTCGCCCTCGCACTCTCTGTCTCTCACTCTCTCTCATTCTCTCTCCCCTCTCTCATCTTCTCTAATATGATCACCTTGTATAAGTAGCCGGTCAAGGCGAGAGCCGAGTTACGAACAAAATGGTTTTAAAAACCACACAATCTATAGTACCAGCAACTTATCGCTAATGCTAGAAAACACCAACAGATTCATAACATAGATTCATAACATGTGTGCTATAGCATAATAAATAATACCTACGTTAAATATGAACTTTTTGGTATGCTCAACTGGCGAGCGGTGCACGACGTTGCCTCTAAAACATGTTGATTCTCCGAGTCCTTCAGCGACGTGATTGGCACTGGAAATTTGACGTGCATGAATTTAATATCTGGTTTATATGAATTTGGAAAACGAAAAGTGGAGAACTAGTCAGGGGTGATTGACTCGCATATAGACTATCTGGCAATGTTGCCCAGGCTGACAGGTTAAAGAGATAATAAATACTGTTTTTGTATAATGCACAATAATTATATATATTATAAACGTTGTCATATATATATATAATAACACCTACGTATATTTCTGTGCACCTCTTGGTATGTTGAACTGGAGACCGGTAACCAATCAATCGTTGCACGACGCTGCCTCGAAAACGTGATAACTCTCCGTGTCCTCCAGTATGGCGATTGCACTGAAAATAACTTTGATGCGTAGCCCTATATATATATATATATATATATCAATTCATTGTGATTATTGTGAGCTTAGACAAGAAAAGCAGAGAATGAATCAAGAAAAACTGAATGATATATAGACTTTAGCGTTAATTATACACTATCGCTAAGTATTTAATTCTATAACCACGCATCTTTATGCAACTATAACGCATGAAAAGAATACTTACAATTTAACTCAGTCAGGTGTGTGGGTTTTATCTTGATTAATCTATTTATATGCTGTAATTAAACGAGTGAATGACATGAATTAAAGGGATAGTAGACTCTAGGATTTTACTGCATACAACTGTACTTACTGTATAACAAATCGTCTATACCCACACGTATTTGTTACCAGATACCTAATTTAATTGTTATAATTAATTACACATCAACGCTACGAAATTTGAACGGCGCCATGACACGCGCGATCTGTGCTGCCAGCCTGAAGTGGCATTTGCAATGTTATTTTGCAGCGTTACGACGGAAGGTGGGCAAATCACAAGGGGCATTATATTTACCTAATGCTATTTATCGGACGTGGTTCTATTTTTAGGACAATTGTATCATACTATACTGAACTTATATGTCATTATTTTAAAAGATATTACAATCTTTTTGTCTTTTTAAATTAATAATAAGAAACCTCGGTTGTAGCCCTTGGCTGAAGTGGTTTTGCGCGAACTTTCAGATCGTGCACTTTGATGTGGCGCCGACCGTGGCGTTGCTAAGTCAATCGTGTGTTCGTTGTTTTAAAATTTTTTCTATAATATTTCTTAATGGTGAATTAACAGGAAACTTTTTATGGTGGTACTTTTAACCTAATAACTGAAATAACCTAGAACTAGAGTAAACGTGTTTCCAGCCTTTAAGTGATGATATATAACAGGCTACGGGTAAGTCGCTAGGCGTTGGCGAAGAAGTTTATTTACTCGGCGCGTTAGCTGTTTGATATCGAAATAACGGGGAGTTAGGGCCGTGATTATGGACCGTGATAATCTGGCAAGAGAAACCGTACGCTCCGCGGTGACGAGAGTCAAGTGATTATTACGTATGCGTCTCTGTATATGTTGAAATATGGCAGGCTAATGGATAAAAATGATCGTTGTGTGCTATACGCCTACATACAAAATCAATAAGAATTAGAGTTAATTAAGTTTTTCACCCATTTGTTTCGGGTCGTGCTTCTCTCGCTCTCTCTCTCTCCTATTACCTTTTGCTCGTCTCTACGTCCTTGCGTTCCGCTCTTCTGCTCGTGTGTGCGTGCCGTTATTCGTCGTGGCTCTTTCTCGGCCTCTTCTCTCCCACTTGCCGCTTCTCTTGCCTCTCGGCGTGTCTTTCTCTCGTTCTTGTGCTTCTGCCTTCGTTCTCTCGTGCCTCTCTGCCGTCCGCCTTCTCGTCTCTGCTTTCTCTTTCCTCACTGCGGTTTTCTTTCCTCTCCTGTGCTTCGTGCTCTCCTCTCTGTCTTTCTCTGGCGCGGTTCTGCTTCTGCTCTCTATCTCTCTCTCTGGCATGTCTCTCTCACTGCGTGGTCTGGTGTCTCTGAAGCCGCTCTCTCTCTCTCTCTCTCTCTCTCTCGCTTTTCTCTCTCTTTTTTCTCTTTCTTCTCTTCTCTCTCTATTCTCTCTCTCTCTCTCGGAGACTCGCTCACTCGCGCGGCTCTCTGTCTCTCGCTCTCTCGTGATATCTTCTCTCTCTCTGCGTCTTGGTGTCGTCTGTCTCGTGCTGAGTATTCTAACTCGTCGGTCTATCTTTTTTCCATCTCTCTCTATCTCTCGGCTGCTCAGCGAACTGCTTGTGGGTTGTATGTGTGCGCGCCCGTCTGTAGGCTATATTCTAAATCATATATTATTTCATCGTCATCTCGCTACTATTATACTGTGCTCCGCCCTTTTCTCGCTTATCTCTCTCTGAATCACTACTACGCTGCTCCATTCTCATTCATCTAGTGAGTCGTTCTCTCTACTTTTATCACACTCCTTGCTCCTTATAGATCCTCTCCCTCTCTCTGATATCGCCTCTCTGTGATGTCTCTCGGCTCTCGGATAGAGCTGTACTCATATCTTTTCCGCATACTATCTCTCGGATCCCCTTTCCTTCAATCTCTGTTGCGCTACGATCTGCGTCGCTCGCTCTCTTCATCGCTCTCATATTCCTGTCGCATTATCTATACTCGCCGCTTTGTTCGCATTTTCTGACTTTCGTCTCCAGCGTACCCTTTCTCTCCAATTTCCTATCTGCATGTCTATGATCATCTTTCTCATCATATATCTCTCGTCTCTCTCTTTTCTCTCTCTTCTCTCTGCATGGTAATATCTTCTTTTCACTCTATCGCTCGGTCGTTTGCTCTCGATGATCTTCCCTGATACTTACTCTCTGTTACTGAACTATTTCATTCCGCAGTTCTCATTCAAGATATCTTGCTGTGGTCTACTCACGTCGTCTACTAATTCGTTCATTATGTGCTGCTTCGCTCTCTGGCTTTCTGATCAGTCTTAATGTTACTGCATGCACGATATTCTCTCTCAAGAGTAGTGCCTTCCGGTCAAGTGCGCGTGAATGCGTGATGTTTATAGCCAGAAGGACTTGTGGTTTTAGAACGAACAAATAAATTAATATTTCTAGTACTCCAGCAATGATTTTGCTCCGTGGCTAATTATGTTGCTATTGAATATGACTCCTAACAAGGGTCACAATAAGACAAATAGCGATTAAACGTATTATTGTTTGTTGCTTGAGATATATAATAATAACCTACGTTAAATATGAACTTTTTGGTCTTATTGTCAATGCGGAGCTCTCTCTCTCTGGTGTATTATTGTCAATTCGAGTTACCATTTAGAAATATAAATGTATGACATTCTCGGACTATCAGTTCGGATCTAACGCTGACAGAAGCCATGTTTAGTAGGAGCAAGACCACTGCAAGAATAAGGACACGGGCACACTCTTTGGGATTTTGTCTCGATACGAATAATAATTTTACATTTCCAGGTTCTTTGGCAAACTTGGCGCTGCATGCTTTCGTTGATATCTACGGTGCGAAGATACTCTCATGGATACGTGATAACTATGTGTACTGCGCTGAAATTTACGTGCTACTATCAATAGACAAAACTTGCTGAACTGAGAGCCAATTGATATTTTAATATCTGTTTATATGATTTGGAAAACAAGTGGTGTGTGCGAGAATAGTCAGGGTGTGACTTGCTTCGCATTACGCCTAGTCTGTCCAGTGTTTTACATAGTACTGAGAGTCTCGATAAAGTGGTTTAGACGCGCACACTATACAATACCCTGTACTACTTTTGTTCCGCAACTCTTGCCTCCAGCTTGTCTTCTCGTTATTTCCAGTGAAAATTACATTGACATAATGAACGTAAACATTGATAGGACAAATGCATATATTATAATATAGCGCAAGTGTAGTCGTATGAGATAATAAGAGATACTAATAAAGTAACCCTACGTTTATTCTGTGCACCTTCGGGGTATGTTGAACTGGGAGACCTGGTAACACTCATCGTGCGCAGCGCGACGCGGCCTCGAAAACGTGATAACTTCGTGTCCTCCAGTCTGGCGATTTGCATGAAAATAACTTTGATGCGTAGCCCTATATATATATATATATATATATATCAATTCATTGTGATTATTGTGAGCTTAAACAAGGAAAGCGGAGTGTGAATCAAGAGAAACTGACTGATATATAGACTTTAGGCCTACCGTTAATTATACACTATCGCTAAGTATTTAATTCTATAACCACGCATCTTTATGCAACTATAACGCATGAAAAGAATTCTTACAATTGAACTCAGTCAAGTATGTGGGTTTTATCCTGACTAATCCATTTATATGCTGTAATTAAACGAGTGAACGACATGAATTAAGTATCATATATAACAGCTACGGACGCTTCAGTTGAGCAAGAATTTATTTACTCACGTTAGCTGTAATTATGAGCATTCGAAGTAGTCACAGCTTGAATCTTTGACGACAAAACACAGAGAGAACATGGCGGGGACGCTTCGGGCCACGTGTATACTGACCGTGATATATCTGGCGAAAGAGAAGTCCGTCACGGCGTGACGAAAGTCCAAGTGATTCATTTATATATGCGCGCTGTATATGTTGAGCATACTGGCTGGCAGAGATAATAAATGCTCGTTTTGTCTGATACACAATAACATATAAATCAATAAAGAAGTAGGTTAGATTTAAGTTTTTAACCCCAAATTTGTTCGTCTCTCTCTCTCTCTCTCTCTTTCTCTCTCTGTCGCTCGCTCGCTCTCGCACTCTCTCTCTCTCTCTCTCTCTCTCTCGGTTTCTCGCACTCTCTCTCTCTCTCGCTCAACCTCTCTCGCTCTCGCTCTCTCTCTCTTCATGTCTATCTATCTCCTACCTCTGTCGTTTGCTCGTTCGCTCTCACTTTCACTCTCTGTTGCTCTCACTCTCGCCCTGTCTCGTCTTTCCCCTTATTATTATCTCCCACCCTCTCTGTCTCCCTATTATCTCTCTCTCTCTCCTTGCTCTCTCCCCCTCTACATGTCTCTCACTCTCTCTGCATGTCTATCTATTTCTTTGAGCTCTCTCTCTCTCTCTCTCTCTCTCTCTATCTCGCTGACGCTCGTTCGCATTCGCGCGCTCTCTGTCTCTCGCTCTCTCGCGATCTTTTTTTTTCTCTGGCTCTCGCTCTCTCGCGATCTCTTTTTTTCTCGCTTTCGCTCTCTCGCGATCTCTCTCTCTATCTCTCTCGCTCTATCTCTCTTTCTATCTCTCTTTATCTCTATCTCTCTCTGCCTGTCTATATATCTTTCCCACTCTCATGCTTTCCCCTTTCTCTCTGTCTCTCTCTCGTTCGCTCGTTCGCTCGTTCGCTTTCACTTTTCACCTCTCTGTCGCTCTCTCTCTCTCGGCATGTCACGCCCTCCCTCTCTCTCCCACCCTCTCTGTCTCCATATATCTTTCTCTCTTTCTCCCTCTCTCTCTCTTCTCTATCGTATTCTATCTATCTCTCTATCTATCTATCTCTCTACTCTTTCTTCTTCTATCTATCTATCTCTCTAATCTATCTAATCTATTATTCCTATCTATCTATCTATCTATCTTATGCATCTATCTATCTGTCTATCTATCTATCTATTTATCTATCTATCTATCTATCTATCTATCTTATCTATCTATCTATCTTCTATCTATCTATCTATCTACGCCTATCCTATCAATCTATCCATCCATCCATCCCATCCACCCGTCCCTCTATCTATCATCTATCATCTAGTCTTTCTATCTCTCTTTTCTAATCTACTATCTATCTATCTATCTATCTATCTATTATCTATTCTATCATCTATCTATTATTTACTATCTATCTCTTATATATCTAATATTATAATATTATCTATCTATGATATCTCTTCTAATCTATCTATTCTATGCTATCTATCTATCTATCTATCTATCTACTCTATCTATCTATCTATCTCACTTATTCTATCTATCTTATCTATCTTATCTTATCTATCTATCTATCTTATCTATCTTATCTATCTCTCCATCTATCTACCTATGCTATCTATTTTCTTATCTATCTATCTATCTATGCTATCTACCTACCTACTCTTATCTATCTATTCTATTACTATAATTCTACCCACCATCTATCGCATCTTTATCTATTTATTCTTATCCACTATTGCATGCTATCCATCCATCCATACATCCGTCCCCATCTCCCTCTCAGTCTACCCTCCATCCATCCCTCCATCATCCATCCACATTCCTCCACCATTCCCTCCCTTCGACTCCTCTATCTAATACTTTATTTAATCTATCTATCTTCTCTCTATCTACCTACCTATCTACCTACCGACCTATCTACTTATCTACGTATCTATTGATTTATCTTTCTATCTATCTATCTACTTTACAATGTACCGGTTTTTTTCGTTGGGGGCGCCACCATCCAATGGCATTTTGAAATGACATTTTTAAATTTGAGATTCTGGCGCCATCTACTTCCGAAATAATTATAAAGTTTGCATATAAATCAAAAAGTTCGAGGGCGGATTTTCACAGGTTTCGTGATGTTGTGACGGGCTTCTCTCTCAAGGGATCCATCCATCCATCCATACATCTATCCGACTATCTATCTATCTATTTTAGTCACCGTGACCGCGCATGGCCCGCTATGTCCCACCGACAACCATCTACACACGTCTATTAGCTTCAAGTAAACACGTAAGTTACACGTTCAAGTAACCTGGTATTATATATACATATATCTTATATATAATATGTCTTGTTCTGTCCTATCCCCTCCATCTATCTATGCATATCTATACATATTATATAGTATATATTATCTATATTAATGTATTATTATATATCCTACAATCTATCCATTCTACTCTACTAACTACCTAGCTTATATCCGTCCATCTATGTTTCTAAGTACAGCTTACATTACCGGATAGCTTGTTACCACCAACGCGTACACTAATAATTAAACAATTAATTATTACTTAATAATATTAATTAAATAATATTTAATTAATGGCGGCAAAATAAGTAAATATAATGGACGTCACATTGTTCTAAAGAGAATACTTAACGTGGTGTTGCACCACTGTCTCATGGGTTTCCATCGTGGAATATAGTGTTTCACCAGGCCGTAGCGCAGGAAATTTCTTGTAGAGGTGCAAAGGTAGTCCGCTTATGCCTCCTGGTGGCCCTATTACGTTTCGCGCTTCTCAATTCTTTATTTTTAAAGTGTAATTATTTCTTTGATGATTTTACGATTTTCTGTCCCATTTCTCTTATTTCTAAAAGGTTGGTACAGTATTTGGTCCATTAAAAGGCATACTCTGTAATAAATCTTTCAGGGGCAACTGCCCCTGCTCGTCGTACGGCCCTGGTCGAGTCCTTACGTAAATATTTCACAATATCAGAGAGCAGTCTACGAGGTCCGAAGAAACGTTCCACTTTTTACGCTGGTATATTTCGTAGGGGGGGGGGGAAGAATAGTATTCCGAACCTCGAGGGAGCTTTTCAGGGCATGTGGCATTGTACCTCTGTTTGCTTTTTGGTGGCGTGGCTTGGAGCTATAAACTAATCCTATCGTTTGCATGAAAACGCTTTCGACGTGTTGATTCTCGTCTCCTCGGCACGTTATCCGTTTTAAAGCGGAGATCGATTGGCAGCTGGAAAATTAATTATTGCACTATACTGTACTTCTGATATAGCATTATATTATATATATTTATATATATTTATATATATATCAATTATAATTATGATACATTAGTTACAACGTGAATAAACATTTTTGATCATTAATTCCCCTTCCAATAAATCCGCGGTTCATTAGTAATTGTTAGTTACTCGCGCTAACGTTCGATAGTCGCCACCATGTATTTAAAAAAAATTGCCTACACATTGTCTATTGGCAACTTGAATCAGAACAGCTGTATTTCCTTACTGCGCGTAAGATTCTGCACAAAATGTAAGGACGCTATACTGAGCGAAGGGCGAGGTAAGAAAAGAGGAGATATGGACACGAAAGTATTTATATATATATTCTTAAATAAATAATAAATAAATAAATTATTTTCTAGATATTATTAATATCATTATCGATATATGTATAGAAATATGTGAGGCATGCCGCGTAGTTAACATACGGCGTACTATTGATGTCGTGTGCGCTATCCTATCCATGAGCGAGAATGCAAGGCAAGGAAAAGTGAAGCAGAGAAACCTGTGCGCGCGCGTGTTATGATGTGTGCGCGTGTGCGTGTGTTGACAAACCAGGCATAGAGCTCGTATACGATGTAAAAGAGCGATCTTGAGGGAAATAGCACTTGGAAGAAGAAGGGAATGGAGAGGAGCGCAAAAACAAGGGGAGGAATTACGCGTCGCGTAAATCACTATACTGTCTTTCTCCTCCAGTGCAAAATGAGTTAGGCTACGGGCCAAGGCAGTTTTCCCTGACCAACGTTCAATCAGTCCTCGCGCTATGACTCTTGCGGCGCGTTATACGTCCATTCACTCAGATGTTACTGGAAATCTACGTTTGCTACAATAATGTCTTTCCGCTCTACCGTCCCCCTATGGTTATTTAATGGGTCTCAGCTGATTATATGAATGGGCGCGTCGGCACGCATACGTAGGTTCTTGTTTATTTAATAGGGACACGCCTCTTGCCATCCGTTTGCACCTTCACCCGCCTATGATCTATGTGCACCACTGAATCTACCACTAGTGAGCTGGATAGTCAACAGTATCCCGAACTGCCATTGATACTGTTATATTATTTTACGCTAAATCAACAATTTATCAGCGTTCCCCAAACAATCAAGTTGACAGATTAACCTTGCCATACGATAACTTCGCGATTTTCTTTGACCGTACTTTTCATTTCCTAAGTTCCCATCATGTTACATTACTAGCCACACTTTATATCACCTGTAATCTCTTGCTCTTTGTTCGTGGGCTGACTAGCTTTAACTGTATGTCAAGATTTGCTACGACTTACTACTATGCTACATTCCTCGTAACAAATGCAGCGGTGTTCCTACTCCAGAGCCTTCCACGGGCGTATCGTTATTTCAAGTTATTATCTGACCTTAAATATAGCTTAGCTACATGAAGTAACCTATGGATTGTTCACCATCACCTAATTAATACACTTTCAGAGGGCATACGCGGCTTTTCCCGCGATCCGTCAAACATCGCAGCCTCGCGTCGTTTTACCGCATTCCGACGTCGCCGACAGTATATCTGCCAGCATTTGATGTTGCAGTGAGAGCGACATTACGCCGTATGTCGCATTACATAGCAAAGTACGGAACATGTTCGCCAGAAAAAAAACACATGCGAATTTACCGAACAACAGAAGCTTGTATTGACGTGTCCTGCAATCCTAACTGCACGATAAGCGCGTGCAGGACGCACACCCTACCCTCGTCTCCGCTTCCTGCTTTGTGTGCTGAAAATCTCAAGGATGTTGTGTAAATGGTGTGTCCATAGGGCGCTTATTTTTGAAAATACAGTTCCACGTCCCAACGTGACTTCCTTCACTCCAATCTTTCGTCGGCAACAATGAGTGCTTGTGGGAAACGTGGTTTACTGTGTCCAGGTTAGCCGTGAATTTAAAGTAGTTGGTTCGCACTTTCACGGTCCCAGAGAGTCGACGCTATAACCGCAAAGGAACAGTTACCTATTTCTGTTCCACGCTTACTGAAGGATTTGCCACGCGGCCACTGCCGCGACTGCGACTAGTATTATACACGCGTGTCACTAACAACTGCGCGTTTCTTTTACCGCTGTTTCCTCAACTCTAAAATGAAGCCGCGTAAAAGTGGCGTTAACACGGCATATCATAATAATTAAACACACGTCGATTTGATATCACGGTGGAACATATCAGCAAAATAACTATATATATATATATATATATATAAAATTATTATATTATCTCTATATATATATATATATATATAATAGTGTCTGAATTTTCTTGTGCATGTTACATAACAAGGGCGCGAAGCCGATATTTATGAAATTACTGACACGATATTATCTGGCAAACAAGGTGAACGTATATCGGGGCACTCGGTTGCAGCAGCGGCAGTTAGCTAACGCGCAAGTTAATGCACGAGCGTAAGTGACTAGGAGGTTGTATTGCAGCCAGTGTTACACCTACGCCGGCTGCTGACTACAACCGTGCAGGTAGGCAGACCCACCAACGCGAAAACGTTCCCGTTCTCTATGTAACACGAACTCGCCCGCACACGCAGATGCACCGTAGCCACGATATCATACCGACTTCACTATCGTTGTTATAGTCACACGTACGCTAACATATAAGTACCCTCTTGATCCTACTCTGGACGGTGCGGACGTTTGGTAACTATATAACAATACAGGCGCGCTCGAATGATTCTACTCTTCAGGCGGTGCCAGTAATGCTGTGCGCGTATATGTCCGCCGAATATAACGAGCAAATCGTAACCGGAGAGACCGACAACGTCTTATTATGTCCACAGGAAGATTTCGCGTTCATACTGCGCTCACAACCTATGCAGATATGCATGACCTCTACATATATGCATGACCTCTGTAGACATGCATGACATCGGTAGAATTGCATGACCTCTCTACAGATGTGCATGACCTCTGCAGATGTGCATGACCCCTACGGATGTGCATGACCTCTACAGATATGCATGACCTCTACGGAGGAGCATGCCCTCTACAGATATGCATGACCTCTGCAGACATGCATGACCTTTGCAGATGTGCATGACCTCTGCAGACATGCATGACCTCTACAGATATACATGACATCGGCAGACATGTATGACCTCTGCAGACATGCATGACATCTGTAGACATACATGACCTCTAGGGATGTGCATGACCTCTGCAGACATGCATGACATCTGTAGACATACATGACCTCTACTGATGTGCATGACCTCTACAGATGCATGACCTCTGTAGACGCACGTGACCTTTGTATACCTCTGCATACATACATGATTCAATAGACTAATGACCAGAGACAAACAAGTACCAATGACTTTGTCTTATCGACTCCTGTTTACAGTCGTGAGACTATAATTATATAATTTAAATTAGGCGCCTGTGTACGAGAGAGAGAGAGAGAGAGAGAGAGAGAGAGAGAGAGAGAGAGAGAGAGAGAGAGAGAGAGAGAGAGAGAGAGAGAGAGAGAGAGAGAGAGAGAGAGAGAG
>NW_014577094.1:383608-390695 GCF_000485595.1 Priapulus caudatus | reverse complement strand
CGCACGCGAAATTAACAGTGGCGACTGCAAGAACGGAAGAGAAAGGACGTCTCAGGAAACGTACACTGTTACCGTACATCCGCCTTCGGCGTACAGCAGGAGAGAGAGAGAGAGAGAGAGAGAGACCAATGACGTTGTCTTTTCGACGCATGGTTAGAGTACTAAGACTAAATGGAATCTAAATTAGGCACATGTGTACAGGAAAGAGAGTACGTTCTCACCCCCCCCCCACACCTCACCCCGCTGAGAATGCTTCAGTACCATCACTGCAGGTTAACGCTCGGTCGTAAACAATCTATGACGCACGCGAAATTACAGTGGCGACTGCAAGAACGGAAAAGAAAGACTCTCAAGGAAACTCACAACACGGTCAGTCGCTGCCAACACGCCCGATCTCGTCACACCAAGCAACACCCTGCGGCTATTGGCAAACGCCAGTGATAAACCAAACAGTAACATCGCCTACGTTTTGCAGGCGGACTAACCCGCCAAGCTACATCAATACATGCGTGGCTATATTCATTATATACTTACACGTGTAACTCTGTATAGGACCGATCTACACTGTCTGTAATGTTTTTCATATTTGGCAGCATGTGCAAGAGCAATCAGTTGGACACAAAATAATACGGACTCACGTGGCTACACATAAATATTTCCTGATAGATACATAGTACTAATCTATAATGCTGCAATATGCAATACGTTTCTCCACTCTCTGGAAGCACACACTTGCACTGCAATTATCACAATCTGGTCACAACCCATTAAATTGCTACCCACCCACCAGTGTATGAGTTTAAACGACCACATGTTAATAGTATCACACATATTTAACCCTCGAGACAAAAACACATTTCTAGCTCTCCAGGGAAAAACCTCACTCTGGTAGTCATCAAATCTTTGGAAAAGAACACACGTATGAACACCACGTAGCAAAAATGATCAATTGTAAAAGAGGTATGGATATGAGCCTAAAAACCGTAGGCCAAAAGACAAGGGATATACGACTTCGCTGGTCCAAATTTTACCAGCATATACACATTTTATACCAGTGTTGTGCCATAACATCACTCAGAGTAAATATACCTAGCATAGCTAGACCTCGAGGTAAACATGCACATGGCTGCGAAAAATACGCACATATATATAGACAAACGCACGCCCACACGCACGCACGCACACACACTCATTATGTGAGGGGGTGTATGTATATATAGATATATGTGCGTAGTTTTTGATAAACAAGGAACTTGCTTTAATGTTGAAAAGCCATGCAATAATTGATCAGGGAAGCTCAAGATGGCAAAAGAATCACCGCACTGTACGGCTAGTCAGGCGTTACACGGAAATACACACACGCTCACGCCAAATGATACGTACGGTGTCAAAGTAGGCCGAATTTCAAGGTGTTCATATCGGAAGTGTGTAAATAACGGTTCTCCATACACGTAGAGCTTAGGAGGGGACATACGCAAGACTGAACTGTCAAGGTAATACCGCAACGTACCGTGCACAATGTACACGGAGTACTCGCACTCTGTCTATCTCTGTGTGTGTCTCGCACTCTCTCTCTCTCTCTCTCTCTCTCTCTCGTTCGCGCTCACTCTCCCCCTCTCTGCCGCTCTCTCTCGCACTGTCTCGTCCGCCCCTTACTCTCTCCCACCCTCTCTGTCTCCTTATCTCTTTCTCTCACTCTCTATCCCTCTGCATGTCTCTCTGTCTCTGCATGTCCGTCTCTCTGAGCCCTCTCTCGCTTCCCCCTCTCTCTTTCTCTCTCTATCTATCTATCTATCTATATCAATCTATCTATCTATCTATCTATCTATCTATCTATCTCTATATATATATATGTATACATATATAAATATATATATACATACATATATATATATCCAGTGCAAAAATGCACATTTTAGCATTTGTTGTAGGTTGCTTGTGATTACTGTATTACACCTATGCGTGTCTCCCAAGCTCATTGATAACCAGTCATTCCCAAAAGAACAGAAGATATGCTAAACGTTAGACTGGGTGTAACTGTAACGCCAACTTTTCACTGGCGTGGAAAACACATACATCTGCCGGACACGCACATAACTTATTCTTTGCCATAGGATTGATCACTAAAAAATAATCACCTGATCATCATCCTACAATTACTCTTTTCGGAAACTATAGTACCATTAATGCTTTCCTCAGATGATCAATTTGGGATGCGTTAGGAAGGGGGGGGGATAGAGTCTCGTGAGGTACACATAATTTTTCATTCACACACAAACTATACATTCATTATCCGTTTGCGTATGTGTTCAATACCCTGCAGTAATAGGCAGATGGGAGCAATTGCACCATTCACTCTGTTTTCATGTAGTCACCCACACGCGTTCAGTGGCAATCACAATCCATCTGACTAACCTCCCGTGAAAGACTTTGGTCGAGCCCTTTGGGTACGGAGCAAGTTCTACTGGAGGCGGTTTTTGGCTTTAAACAGATTCAGATCCCAATGCAAAATACTCGACGCCGAAAGTTATACTGTAACCAAAATCGACACGTATATACAACAGAGCAAACTCGCTCCGCTTTCGCAGCGCGCCACACGATCTAAACCGCGCGATATGGAAACTGAGCAAACTGTGGTTGACGTGGCTGGTGGTGTGCGACACCACACTGTAGCGTCCGAGGGCGTGACACCGCTCGTCCACACTTCGATCGGCCCTCAAACCGAGACACCCGCACCGAGGTACCACGAAAAAGATCGGGTGTGAAACTGACCGAACGCTTCGCGATTTCGATAGGAAGTCGTTCGGCGTGCGGGCGGGCTGGCAAGACAAGCAGAGTTCACGCCACGAATCTTCTTCCCCGGCAAGCTCCTCGAACGCTCGAGATTCTGTACAAAGCGCCGCCACCGCCGGAGTCGTCCGCCGACCGACGTGGCCATAAATTATATATATATATACACACACACACATGCGCACACACACAACACTCGGCGCGCTGGCCCCACGATCGCCCGTGCGTCCGTCGACGACGGAACGTCTCCCCGACAGGTGGCGCCGCCGTCGCCGCCAGGGGGCGCGTCACTGCAACGCGGCGGCCGTCGGCGCGATCGTGCTGTTGTGGCGCGTCTTGCGCGACGAGCCGTCGTCGTTCTGCAGGCTCGGGTTCGCCGAATTCGACAGCGCCACCGTCTTGTCGAAGTCGATCATTGCATAGCCCTCGGCGGCCGCCGACGCTGACACGCGGCGGCTCGGCGAGTTCGGTTCCGAACACGACCCTGTCGCGACGGCCGCCGCGGGCGACGCTGCCACAGCCGCCGACGCCACCGCGGCGCTGCTCGTCGACCCGGGGCTCTCGTTCCGCGCCAGGTCGAGCACGATGTAGTTCACCTGTTTCGCGGGCGCCTGCCGCATCGCCGCGACGCCGGCGGCTGAGGCGCCCCCTGGAGGCGGGGGCGGCGGGAAGCCGGCGACGCCGACGGCGATGTTCGCGTAGCAGTGTTCTGCGTCGCGCTGCTGGTGGAAGCCGTTGCGGAACACGTCTGGCGTCACGTTGACGTACATCGGCGAGTCTCGCTCGTACACGAACACGTCGTCCGGCGTCGCCGCCGCCGCGTCGCTCGGCTCGGCCGACGCACGCCGCCGTGGCGTCGTCGCCGCCGACGCCGCCTCACTCTCCGACGCGCCGTTCACCGCCGAGCCGAGCTTCTCGCGCGCGTACCCGTTGCCGTGGCTACCCGTGCTCACCTGCGAGCCGGGCCGCGACGTCTGCGAGTCGGCGCGCTCCGTCGTCGTCGCCGCGGGCAACCCGACGAACACGGGCGGGGTGTTGACGTAGTCGTGCGCGTGCGGCGGCGATGACGCCGCGCTCTTCGGACTCGCCGGCGCCGCGTCGTCGTCGCCGTCGTTGACGTAGATCGCCTGGGCGGCGGCGGTGGCGGCGGCGGCGCGGCCCGCGGGATGCGTCCCCACAGCCGCTGCGTCGACGACGACGCCGCCGTTCGACTGCGGGTGCGAGGACGACGAGAGAGCGGGCGTCGCCGGCAGCTCGGAGTCGGACGCCGGGCGGCTGGTGGTGGCGCTGCGCAGGATCGTCGGGCCGCTACCGTCCGGGGGGTCGCCCGGCGTGTGGCCGGCGCTCTGCACGCACTCCTGCAGCACGTTGAACAGCTGCTCGGCCCGCCGGCACTTGAACGCGTAGACTCCCTCGCCGGTGTGGCACCTGCGCGAGAACGAGACGCATATATGAGTGGGAGAAGTGATGGATTACCTGTTGTCCTGCTGTTGCTAAACTCTGCAGGTTTCTTGTGGTGGGAGGGGGGGGGGGTAGGTCTGCTAGCGTACATTAGTGGGAGAAGTGTAAGTCTAGCTGTTGTCCTGCTGTTACTAAACTCTGCAGGTTTCTTGGGGGGGGGGTCTACTAGCGTACATGAGTGGGAGAAGTGTTAGTCTAGCTGTTGTCCTGCAGTTACTAAACTCTGCAGGTTTCTTGGGGTGGGGGAGGCCTGCTAGCGTACATGAGTGGGAGAAGTAGAGGGGAAAGGAAAGATGATGGAAGAGGTGTATTAGGTGGAGAGTGAAAGGGAAAGGAGGGTTAGGTGGAGGAGGTAAAAGGGAAAAGGTAGAACAGAGGGAGGTAGAGGGCGCACATGAGAAAATGTAGAGGGTGAAAATGGAAGAGACACAGGATGTGATAAAGGTGAAGGAAGTAAAGAAGGTAGACGGGAAATGTTAAAGAAGGGTGAAAGAGATGAATGAAATAGAGAGCGAGCGAGATAAAGAAAGAGAAAGATAGAGCAAGATAGATAAATAGAGAGAGAGAGAGAGATAGAGAGAGAGAGATAGATAGAGAGCGAGCAAGATAGAGAAAGTGTGTGTGTGTGAGAGAGTGTGTGTGTGAGAGAGAGAGAGAGAGAGAGAGAGAGAGAGAGAGAGAGAGTGAGAGATAGAGAGACACACAGAGAGATCGTCACCTTCGTCCGCACTCGAACGAGAAGAGCTCGGCGTCGAAGCCGTATCGTCGCAGACACTTGAGCGGCCAGAGAATGGGCTCCTTGCCGCGCGGGTAGAAGATCAGCTCAGCGTCGGTGATGTGCATCTTGCCCGGACTGAACGTCTCGCCCTCCTCCCCGACATTGTACACGGTGAACACGCGCGGATGTATGTCGTTGATGTCCTCCTTGGAGCTTACGCAACCCATTTTCGCGCTCACTCAGTCATCTAGAGACAGAGATAGAGAGAGAGAGAGTGAGAGAAAGAAAACAGCGGGGCTGCTGTTAGTCTAATTAGGGACACGGCTGCAATTTAGGCTGTTACGCTCGCGTGAGAGAGCGGCGGGTAAACAACACGGTAGTTAGATGCACGCGAATTGTTAGACATATGCAAGGATCGCTCGCGTGTCTGTTACTGCAAGGGCGCACAATCAGGGGGTTCGTAATGTATAGACCATTATCTAATGCCTGCTATATATATACATATATATATAAATATAATATAAAATATATAAAATATCAGGAGTGAATAATAATAGATCTAATAATAATCTAATCTATTATTATTCACTCCTGATAAAATATATATATATATATATATATATATATATATATAAATAAATATATATATATACCAGGATATACATATATATGTTTATAGTCTCACCGCTGCGTTGGCCTGCTATACATGCCGGTGAGCTCTATACAGATTTCAATGTGAAGTTCAGCATGGAATGATAAACCCAGCGGAAGTGACACTCAGTACACGTAACAAACTTAAGAAACAGCCATTAAGCTATCAAAAATGCGCAGTTTCGATGTCTGCTAGACAAACCTAACCGACGAAAAATCGGCCAAGCAATTACTGAAAAAACGGTTGGAATTTTCATTATTTTCATGTATTTAATTGTTACGTTACGCGTTTTACTTCTTGTCGATTTATTTCGGCCATTGTCATTTTGCATCACGAATGTGCCATTCAACATGTTTCTGGATGATTTAATTATTGTACACTAACGGATACTATATCCCTTGATACGTGTGAGCCCACCGATAAGTTCAAACTACGCGAATGCAAACACCATATACACATTTATCCCTTGTTAGACACTTAAATTGTCACAAAACCCTTTCCCGCGGGAATTCTCGCAGATAGGATTCAACATTACGTACATTTGTAGCACTGGCGGACCCCAGGTGCGCGCGTGCACGCGGGCAGACAACATATCGACGCTTAGTCTATAATCTGGAGGTCAACATGGCGATACGTGCAAGCAAATAGAGCGCAGCTCCCGCGCGAAGGGAATCGAATTCGCGCAAACCCCGCTTGGCACGGGCATGATCAGCTTCTGTCTCTGCTATGACGTCAATGCACAACAAAGTCATCCGGGAGTGCTATATATAGCACGCCTACATAATATAATGGATCTTCTGCATGCGACAAACACACTCGTCAGGTGTTACGCGCTGACAAGCTCGCAGCGTGCGGGAGGATGCGTGCCCCCACCCCTCCCCTTCCCATCACCTCCCCTCGCTACGACAGCAAGACGACTCTGACGTACGCGCACAGCCGCCAGCGTGATCCTACGTGCGCCTTTCCACGGTGGAACACTGTCCCTATGTAACCTCTATGTGCGGTTACTTAGGTGTGGTAGGTGAGGTAGGTTAGATAAACAGAGTACAGGATGCGCTGAGACATAAAGCGAACAACAACTAGCGAAGTAACGTACCACAAGCGACTGTATTGTTAGCCATTACAAGGTGAATACAACACGTAGCGTACAAATGCAACTGTGACAGATAACGACACGGGGATAGAGAGAGTTGAGTTCCCCGTGTCTGAGTGCCGCTCGCCTTATATACACCGGCGATTCCTGTGCCCGTCATCCGGACATTATCCTGTCACCTCTTGGGCTGTCCAGGTTCCTATTCTGCCGACCCCCGGCTTGCGAGGGCCGCATCTCATAATGTCGCGTGTCACGTACCCCGCTCTCTGCTCTCTGACTCTAGTCACCGTTCGACACTAATGCCGCTTTCATACTGCGAACGACTTTAGCCCGCTTCTGAAGCGGGATAACTTTAGCTCGGGATAAGTCGTTT
>NW_014577094.1:363186-382293 GCF_000485595.1 Priapulus caudatus | reverse complement strand
TATAAATGATATAGACGAACAGATTATCTCCTATTATCTACTCCTGATATATATATATATATATATTATCTGAATCAGATAATAGGAGATAATCTGTTCGTCTATATCATTTATAATCAAATATCACCAAAGAGCGTGTAAACTACACGCTTTGTATTACATGCTCTTGCTATATGCTCTTGCTACATCTGTTCACAACTTCACACAACTGAAGCGCTCTCTGCCGTTTTCTAGGTTGCGCGTTGTCTAATTTGGAAGACCTTCGGCTCCAATCGCCGCAAAACGTGTGCCGATAAACACGGGGGTGTACTAGTAATTGCTGCATGTGCGAACGTAGGTGTAGCGACGCTGCGCTTCAGCTCATTAATTAGGCGCATTGCCGAGTGAGTGAAGAGCAGGCAACAGCCGGTAGCAGCGCGACAGCTGCTGCCAGGGCCACAGGTGGTATAATGCCGCTTTCACACTGGGGTTTATTCCCTATTATCTACTCCTGATATATATATCGAGAGCTAATAACACTCATACCTGTAATAATGTATTATTAATTTATTAGCTCTCGATATCAGGAATTCATATAACGAGGCTTGTGATTACATTAGGCGCGTTCACACACAAGAAAAACCGCGCTGCTCAGCCCGCTAATATCGGAGATAATAGTGAGCTAATTGTGTCGTTGTTCACACAGGCGAATATCTCGCTAATCGCCGCGGTGCAAATAAGTGAGCTGATTCCAAATTAGCCCAGTCGGAAGTGGTCTTAGGAGCGGGCTATTTGGAGCGCGATTTAGTGAGCTAATTGCGTTCACACTTGTAAAAAGCTCAGTTTTTAGAGCGAGCTACAAAAACCGGGTTTTGCAGCCCACTAATTCGCGCCAGTGTGAACGCACCTATTGATATACATTCCGCACATAACTCGACATACTAGGTAAACACCTAACTTAATAAAAAATAAAAAATAAAGAAATGCAACAGCACGAAATTGTGCAATGCCGACATCATAATTAAGATGGAAACCACAATAAATGATTAAATGTAATCTATTTCTACCGGATATCCGTATACAGAGCTCGCTTTCTAATTAATCTGAGGATCAGGTTTTGTTGCAATAGTATGAAACATGGGTACCAATGCCAACAACATTAGCACCTAATTTCGTACAATAAAAATCAAGACAAAACACAGTCTGCCACAACAGAGTTCTTTCCTGTCGTTGCATTGCAATTCAACTGAACAATTACAAAATGAGAAAACTTTCAAGATTAAAGAAGAGGACTCCAAACTGTCAAACACTGCATTGCAGACATCATAGACGGAAA
This sequence comes from Priapulus caudatus, assembly GCF_000485595.1. Taxonomy (NCBI): domain Eukaryota; kingdom Metazoa; phylum Priapulida; class Priapulimorpha; order Priapulimorphida; family Priapulidae; genus Priapulus; species Priapulus caudatus. The sequence continues at coordinate 380,978 of NW_014577094.1, read as the reverse complement.
CCACAATAAATGATTAAATGAAATCTATTTCTACCGAATATCCGTATACAGAGCTCGCTTTCTAATTAATCTGAGGATCAGGTTTTGTTGATATATATATATATTATCAGGGATTAATAATGACAAATTATTATTATTTGTCATTATTAACCACTGATATTATATATAGGTTTATAGCACTATACATTATACCTCCTGATTATACTATATTAAAAATTATTTCATAATGACATACCTATTTACGTTCATTTCAGAACCTTGGAGAAAGCTTCAAGTTAAGTCAGCAATAGAATAAAACCACAAACCATCGCTCAACTTTCACATCTCCTATAAACTCAGACACAGATTTGCGTTGCACAGCTCATCCAGTGACTCACGCTGGTCGTTTCATTGCTTCGGAATAACTCACAAACGCACGCGCATATACGTACGTCACGACGCCCTACGTCATCATTACGCAAGATTTCTCATCTATTTATTGCATTGGTGCTCCACGGTAGATGTCTAATAGTACACTACTGCTAATTCGCACGTCGATACACGTAGCTCTCAATGCCACTGACAGTATATGTTCCAATAAGCGCAACCGTGAAGAGGAAAACCCTGAAAAGGCAAGCGGTTTGTTATCCGCGACTCTCACAAATGTGGACACCAGTGAAAGTAGAATATGGGCCACATAGACACGAGTGGGTCATTCTTTCTAAGTCGGTCTGTCTTTGTTATATGTTTCAATGCCACAAATGCCTGGCATGACATGCGAGCATGGTGTTTAAGCTTCGAAACCGCCTCTCTAGCGGCATTTTAGCTATTTTTGAGGTAATGATCATGAACGCACGACTGGCAACAGCAGCTCGGCACAGAAATATTTCAATAACAATCCACAGTAGGTAACCGCTTGCACGCGTGATGATCAATAAGCCCACTATGATATATATATATATATATATATAGAGAGAGAGAGAGAGAGAGAGAGAGAGAAGAGAGAGAGAGAGAAGAAGAGAGAGAGAGAGAGAGAGAGAGAGAGAGAGAGAGAGAGAGAGAGAGAGAGAGAAAATGTAAAATACTTGGTTAGAGAAACAATACTTACTGGGAATTAGTATGAAACTCTAATACCCCATAAACCAATATAATACATGTTACAGCTATGACTAAAATAATTGGGGGCTACATATTTGTAAAAAGTGGTGACTGGGGTTTTGTTCTTATTTGCCACATAGAATTAGAACAGTGTTTTCCTAGCAAAACAGTAGTTTACAGAGTAAAAAGCAAAGAGTCATGATAAGTCATGATGAGTCAAAATAATTAGTAAGATTTATGGACCAGGGGCCCGTTGTCAGAAACAAAATTAGTTCTAATACATATAGTCTTAACATTAACAATTTCTCCTAGACCGTCCGACGATCACTTTGTTTACGTAAGTTGTTATGAGGAAAATCCTGCTACAATTTCAATCATCGATAACTTAACTTCTGTCAACGGTCTAAGAGAAAAAGTTAATGTTAAGACTAATTTTGTTTCTGACAACGAGCTCTTCCTCATTGGTTTTTCAGACCTTATTCTTTGGAAGAGTAATGAGCATGATGGTTTTCAATGGGTCACCTCCAACATAACAACAGGACTGAGGAGTGAATACAAATAAACGATTCTATTCACATTTTGTTTTTATTCACTCCTGATAACATGTAACCACTGCATGTATGATGTAACCACAAACCTTTAATACATTCAACGTTTTTAGTGCTTATAGGCTAATATATTAATCAATGGAAACTCTGCCTATGCTCTTATTGCCTTAGAAAAAAAGGAAACTTTTTGAAGGTGAAGGTTTTTAAGAGAGACGAGCGATTCATAAAAGAAAACTGGGTTCAGGTCTGTGATTAAAGTTCTATTACATAACCAGCTTAACTAAAACCAATTACATAAACACTTCCTGTAAATTTATTTGAACATGGAGGGGGTGGTTAAACTGGATGTGAAATTTTCTCAATTCCACCAGGGAAATGGTAAATTCTATCATTATATTTAGGGACTGCTGAAAAAACATCACTTGCTCAACACTGCCTGACTAGAAACAGACAATGACAATGTGTCAGTTTGACAAAATCCATACGTATTTATTGTCACATTAGACACACAATATTTTAATGCCCGCTTTTAAAAATGTTACAGACAACTCTAACTTTAATTATACAGTCCTGATATTACCTGTAAGATTAAATTTTTATTATACGCCTAGTTATGAATTTAACACACTCGAGTGCATGAACAGTATTATCAGATATGTATCAAGTATAATAATTGACTACACTGCTAATATAAATCTTAATTTTAGCATGCAAGAGACCTAACAAATATAATAGTGATGATCATATCAATACCCTCATGTCACTTGTTAATGATGCTAACAGATTAAAAAAATCCTATTGCCTGGTGTTAGTTTTAATTAAAATGCCATTGAATGCATGGCCAATGTTTAATAATAATCTGTAGTGCACAATCCCCTTACATACTCAAGAAATATTCCAAGATGTCCTGGACAGGTCTCTCATGGCTGACGTTAGGGTGTATACAGTATACGATCAAACCCAGTGTCTGACAATTAAGTGTGTTAAACAGGAATCACAAATTGACAGGAAGGTCTGACCGTACACCTGAATCTGACCCAAGCAATAAAAGTGTTATCCTGAGACGGACTTGTCAACATAAATAAATCAACTAGTCGAATACCTTACTGACAGCCCATGTCCAATGAGCCTATGTTGTGATGCCAGAACATGTAATGTTAGTAGGGCTCATAGTCTCATAGGGTCTATGTCCCCCAGGGTACTGCCGGAACATACCCTGGCTACGGTCCGGTATACCGGAACGTACCCTTACGGTCCGGTATACCGGAACGTACCCTGGTAACTATCTGATATGGTTAAGGTTAGGGTTACTAGACATGGGCGCAACCACTGGGGGGGTCGGGGGGGTCACCACGACCCCCCCGACTTTTATGTGGACCTCCCCAACTTCTGGAAGACCTTATTTTCTGGGAGGTCCAAAATAGTCCGATAAGCGTTTATTATCGTGAAACATCCATATTTCACAGGTGAAAGTTAAAATAAATAAAACCCCAGGTGGTCAAGTGCAGTGTGATAACTGTGATTCAGATTCAGATATCTAAATAGAACCCTTGTTAATACCATTTAGATTCGACCTACATAGTACATTCAATCTCACGTGCATGGAACGAGCACGATATTCACCACGCGTTCGCAAGCCAACTGTGTTATAGACACACACACAAAATATAGGCCCATCTTCACACAAGCGGCGCGTCGCGGCGCGGCACCGTTAATTACCTTCTAATCTATGATATCTTCTGGCGCAGTCTCCACTGACACTGCACGGCGCAGGCCTGGTTTCACGGCGACGGCGAAAGTCAAATGAGTTTGACTTTTGCCGGCTGACGTGACGGCGAAAAGACAATTGAACCAATCAACGCGATTGTTTTTTGTCACGTGTTCTGGAATCGATATTGAAGCAATTGCAAAGGATTTTGTTGCAAAGTGTGACTCAAGGAAGGTCACATTTGGTTTCTAACACTGTTCTCTGTTTTCACGTGTCAGACATTTTTTGCATTATTATTTTCATCATTATTATTTTTCTCTTCATCTTAATCATGCTAACTGTGTCACACAGTTAGCACAGTCTGTGTGTAGCTTTACTACTAGCTTAATCTAATTAATAAAACATTTTGGTATTTTATGTATACATGATCCTAGTAATGTCATTCATGACATCACAATTATGCAACACTTCCCTCAACACGCTGAAATACGTGATATTGAACCGTGTATACGCGTGATATAACCGTGATACGTGTACATAACCGTGTAGTTCGAGATTCCTCTGACCAATGCCCACACCGACGATTTTGGTGGTTTTGGTGTGGGTTAGGGTTATCTACCCTCTCTATATCTCGTTATCTATGATCTCTAACCCACACCAAAACCACCAAAATCGTCGGTGTGGGCATTGGTCAGAGGAATCTCGGACTAATAACCGTGATACGTGATATTCGCTCGCCCGCAGATCACGTTGCTATTGGCTGCTTGTGACCCACCCAACTTTCAACACGTGGTTGCGCCCTTGTTACTAGGGGTTACTTAGGGTTAGGGTTAGGGTTAGGGTTAGGGAGTAGGCGTAGGCGACTCCCTAGACTCGTTAGTGGAGTAGGCCTGCGAGGTACGGTCCGGCATATTAGATAGTACCAGCAGAGCATATAAATCACGTTGATTTATATGCTCTGGTACCAGGGTACGTTCAGGCAGTACCCTGGGGGAGATATAGACCCTATCAGCGTTAGTAGGCAAATTAATTTGATAAATATACGTCGAGATTGAAATCCATCACCAGGGGTAGAAATTAACTTTTGAACAAGGGAGGAATGAATCCCTGCCCTCAAAAAAAAAGAAGTCCGCAGCAAAATGAGGGAGTCCGTAGTCTAAAGTTCAAAATTAAAAATTTGCTGAAAAATATGGTAATTTCGCGAGGCCATGCTCTGGAACGAACTAGTTAGTATAGCAGAATTTTCAGGGAGTCATGCAGGTGGGCTATACTGCATATATGTCAAATCAGGGAGTCCGACAGTAAATTAGGGAGTATTTGACTCCGGACTCGCGTTAATTTCGCACCCTGCATCACAGTTTGTGTTTATAAGAAGTGTGCATCTTATGCCTGCGATAGAAATTACATCTCACAGTTGTTCCATTCACGGACGATATTTCTTTCAACCATGTGAGGTAATGTGGGTTTATGAGAAACAGTGATAGAACTTTACACGTACGAACTACAGCACACTGCTAGTGTCACACATAGAAACAATCTTAGGTATAGGTATTTTTTCAAAACAAATTTAAATGTAAAATTGTTATAGTTTTTTCATCTATTACAGTTATATCAAGATGGTTATATGGTATTCCTACAGCTTCCCACGTTCGTTGCTAACAACCCATAATATATAGTGGTTAGTGGTACTGGTAGATTATACTAAGAAATAGGCTAGGGTTAGTCGCTATATGGTTAGGATTGCTGGTTAGTGTAAACTTAGTAAAACCAATTCAACGCGGGAAACGAATACGTTAGCAAACTTAATTATATTATTATAAACAAAAGATACATCTAATGTTTAAACTAGTATAATGCATGTACGTACGTAATTTATTACTAGTAGTACTAGTAGTAGTAGTGGTACTAGTACAAACTATACGTCTATACAACCAATCATCACATCAGTTCTGTGATGGGTGATGCTCTCTCTCTCTCTCTCTCTCTCTCTGTCTGTCTCTCTCTCTGTTTCAATCCTACACGGTAAACTATAGTTACGTTTACGGTATCAGGCCATGTTATTCACGTTACACGTACTACAGATTAGAATATGAAGTTAATTCATACATAATGCCTCCTAAAACTCACAGTATTGCTTGGTATTTTTCCTTTCCTAGGATAACCAAGCCAAGGAACTGAGAAGATGAAGATGTTTCTTACGTGGGTCCGCAGCTTCCCAGCAGATCCGTGACCTTTGACATTAGCCTCGCATTCGTCTCATATCCGTCTACGCCAGATTCAGCGAAAGACCGAAAGGCGCCGAATATTTTCCTCGAGTTGAGACACTCAAATGTGCTAAGGTGGACCACGGATTTAAAAAAATCACCACAGTGTATCAAAAATTGCACATAAAACGGACCAACACGGCAAATTCAATACAAAATAATCATTCACGCGTTTACTCTCAGATCGGTCTGATTCTAGTAATTGCCAAAATCCGAAATGCACCCACAAACCGTTACAAACGGACACTATAGACAGGATCTAGATATAGAATAGACGAAGAGCAAATAAAGAGGGTTAGAGAAGATAGAAGAGAGTGGTAGTGAAGGACGTAGATGAGGTAAATCGGAGAGAAAGTAGGGAAGGGGTAAAAGTACATTATGAGTAAGAGAAAATACAGCTGTGTGAGAAGCTATGGGGTGGATGCAGTAGATAGGGGGGAGTAGAGATGAACTCAGAAAGAAGTGTAGACATGTGAGACAGGGTAGAAGAGGTAGATGGTGGGAGAATGTTGATGAATAAATGACGTAAAGAGGATAGCTCTGATAAGGTATAAATTAGAGAGTTGGAGCAATGATATGAGGTATATGGGGAGAAGGTAGCGAAGAGGGGCCGAAAAAGCAGAGGGATAGGCAAACGCATGCATATGGAAGTTAAAATGTCGAACAAGGAGATAATTTAGAAGTCGTAAAAGAGGGACGGAGAATGAAGGGAGGATGCAGATGAAATAAACTCATTGGGAAAATAATAAGACATAGAGGAGGGGAGAACGTAGATGAGGGCAGGCGGAGACAGAGAAGAAAGCATAGGGGAGAATGTAAAAGAAGCAGAGAGGATGGAGGCGATACAGGAAGCAAAATGGTGTATTTGGTAGAATTGGTGGTGAATGACCTGAATGAGGTAGAGGGAAAATGGGGTGGGTTTATCTGGGACGGTAGAAGAAATAAAGAGGATAGATGGGAAGTTGAGTATATATGGAAGGGGCGGTGGTCGAGGAGGTAGGTGATGGGGAGAAAGTGGACGAGGCAGAGGAGGTATAGAGAGGGAGAACGGTGGGGAAGGTGACAGAGAGGACATAATGATAAATAAATTAAGAGGGAGAGCGGGAAAGAGGGGAATGAGATATACGAGAAAGAGGGGAGAGAAGAGAAGGGGTAGAAAGAATAAGACACACGCGCGCACAAACACACACGTACGTACGCACGCACACATACACACATAAATATATATAGAAAATGATTTGACACCTCATTCTATTTTTATATTCATTTCTTTCATATTATATATATATGGAGAGCGAGAGATAGAGAGAGAGAGAGCGAGAGAGAGAGAGAGAGAGAGAGAGAGAGAGAGAGAGATGGAGAGAAAGAGAAGAGCGAGACAGGGGGATCTATTTGGATTTTACATTAATTCCTCATGGCGCCCACGCATGTCCCAGACTACCGCTTCTTGCCTTCACCTGACGATAGTTCTACCTTATATCCACAACCCTCACCTCACCCTCTCATGTTTACACCAGCTCATGCGTTTAACATGTAACATATTATTTACCAGTACAAAGGTTATATAGTACCTGACAGCAGCCGGTTGAAATACAACCCTACGTCACGTACACAGCCAATCGCGTGGACGCAATAACAAGAACAGAATAATATACTACGCATATCATTGGACCTTTGCAGCGTTTGGTGCAGCAACTTAAGAAACCGTCATTTCTATATATTTCATGAAAGATTTACTATAGCAATAGGCGTGGATATGAACGGCAAAGTTTATTCAACATTCGCGATATATTGGTTGCTGACTGGGCTGCTTATAGGTGAGTCTGCACATTACGACATTACACTAGAAAGAACCGTTTACGCGACGAATTTTAAGATTATACCCGGTAAAATGGACAATTAAATCAAAGGTCTTTACATGTTTCTGAAATTATATTCACAAATTTCTGAGTTATATACCTCCCTGATATTCCGCCAGAACCACTTCACGTTCACACGTTAAAGCGGAGTCATTTTTTTGACATTTCGTGTCTTTTCAGACCCTCATATCTCGCAATTAAAAATATTATATAATTTATTAATCACATGTAATTCATCACACATCCGTGGTAACATGTGTTCAACAAATAGAGACGATTGATGGAATTATCGAAAGAGGGAATTAAACGAACAGTTAAATTATAAATTTTGATCGCGAAATAACATGGCTGCCGTGGCGTGAACCATAGAAATCATATCAATACACATATATATATATATCATATATATTATATATATTGATCATATGTGTGATCATATTGATCATATGTGTAATATATGTGTGATGTAGTGATCATATGTGTGATGTATTGATCATATTGATCATCGTGTTTATATATATCAATGGCGTGAACGAACGAATCAAAATACGCAGAAGGCAATCCTTTTCAGAGGGGGGAACGGGGGGGGGGGTACATTCCCACTTTCCCAGCAAAAAAACACCCCATATCCCAGTTCCCAGGAAATTATGTAGACATGTTTCAGGAAATTCAGTAGTTTAGGTTTTCAAACACTACATAAATACTAATATTTACATACTATTATTTATCTGGGGTCTACATAAATCTTCTGGCTAAAAATAAATTAATTTAAAAAAAAGATTAAAAATATTAGCGCAGAAATTGAAATCCCGACGAATTGACACAATTTTCCCAGATCCCAGACAATTTTAGAGGGTCTTTCCCACGTCCCGATGGACTTCTGTTCCCGAATCACGGAAAATTTATCTGACATTTCCCAGTTCCCAGGTAATTAAAATGGCCAATCCCGCGTCCCGAAAATACCCGTTCCCACCTCTTTTTCAAAATAGCTAATAGACTGTATCAATGATAAATGCTTATAGTTATAATGAGAAAACACTGCGGATATAACCGAAATGTGTCCGTTCTCTTTTACTCTACCAGGAGAAAATAACTTACCTATATTATAGCTTCTATGTACTAACCAAATAGCCCATAGTGGCTTGGGATTTACTCCAGAGTATGCAACAGTAAGTTAACGGTGAGTAATAAATAACAACACAGAAGTTTCTTCTAGAGGGCGTTTGGAGTCAACACTTTCGATGTTACGACTGCATGTATAAAGAGGATTTAGGAGAGAGGGAGGGATGCGGCAAACCGTTTACTCTTGACCCAGTAGAAGACGAAGACGCAATAAAGACAAAGTGTCTCTCGTGTCTGAAGCAAGCTTTCTACATTGAAGGTATATTCTGGATAATATAACAAAAAGCTACCCACCAACGTTCATATTACAGATTTTTCTAATAAAATGACGCATAATTAGGCCACGCTTCCATTAATTTGAAAACGTTCAGTATTTACAGTGTACAACGAGTACCATCGAAGCAGGCCAACCGATGCCACCCCGGCTGTAAAATATTTATACGAGTTTTGTTAATCGCCCTCCAGTTCGCAAACAGTGTATTGGAATTGTTTCAGGTGTAGTACAGACGTACAAACGCATGTGCCTCGATTATATACACGGCATAGGCTATGACCAATGTGAGACGGAACTGGACCCACGAGAGTCTGGGACCGTAAAATGCTGGTGCCACTCAGATCTATGTAACAGCGCGTTCTCTATGCACCCTAAAAAACTGCTAGTCGCCACTGTGTCACTTATGGTTCCATGGTTGTTCCGATTTGTACGATCATATCTCTAAATATTTTGGACGGGTTAACTCAAAACGTAGTCAGGGAACGCAGTTTCGAGCTTAAATGTACATTAACTGCACAGTAGATAGCTTTCATGTAATTAGTAATTCCCATGCGCATGTCGTAGCTGCTTCGTTCAATAGAAAGCTCATACGAATGTCTTTCTGAAATGTAATACTATGACATTTTATTTAGATTTCTAACATTTCATACAAATCGGTTTTAATCATATTAAGCATTTGCTGTACAGTGACTATTCTTTGTACAACTTTTACAATCTTGCACAGTATGCCAACACAATTTCTAATGTCAATTGTGCCCTCTAATCGTCAGAAATTAAAAGACTGCAATCTTCGAACTTTGTGATAATTATTTCTTCGTCTTATAACTAGTCGTGTAACAAAACAAGCAGCATATCAATTCCATCAGTGGTATCAAAAGCTACGATATCAACGAACACATCGCATCCACCAACACAGTCACACGCTTCCATTCACGTGCAAGCACACACATAGTATGCACTAGCTAACACATTCGCAGACATTCACACATACCGAATCACTTCCACGCACACACACACGCGCGCACACACACACACGCACGCACGCACACATACACACATCATACACACGCACGCACGCACGCACGCACGCACGCACACGCGCACACACATACACCATACACACACACACACGTACGCACGCAAGCACGCACAGGCTGAAGTGGTACCCTTGGGACATAACCGCAGGATGCAGATTTACAGCACTGAGAAGCACACTTGCTACTAAAATTTAAGCAATTGGTGGGATCATTACCATCCAAACAGTGGGTGATATCTAGCCTACTAAAGATACAAGTCTCAGCATCTGCTGCAACAGCTGCAACACTTTCCATAAGATATTGCGCGGGAGAGATGTACGGCATTTTTAACTCAAGCATTCCAGCAATTTCTGAAAATGTGCATAAATGGTGAAGGATATTAAATTGAGGCCGTCTAGCCATTCACGAAAGTTAAAAATCATCACACAGACTCTGACAAGATGCCACTGGGAACAGACTAATAGACAAAAACAACACAGCTCAGACAACACGGACATCCGTGAGTTGCCTGTCAGTCTCCTTATATAAAACAGTGCGCACGTATCCTTACAATACTATCTGGTTTGGAGTATAGACATAGTCAGACTTGGTCAGCCTCTTGCAGCTTCTGAAATGATACACTCATCTTCCAACATCAAATTATTACTTCACAATCGACTCAAAGAGAGTAAAGCTTGTGGAAGAAACGAGAAAAACAGTACAGCTTCTGCAAGTCTGTAAAACAATTCCAGTAGCATGCTTTCTGTTATAAACATTTCACAATTTAACGTGTTCAATAAATAGAGCCTTTTCTGAATGTAATCACTACAATCAGCAAATCTTAATCATCTTTAAAATGTCCCAAAAATTATGCACTATCTCTTATCAGAAAGTGATTCGTTGCTGTATACCACACGTTTCAAAGGTCTCAAATTGGGATTCCTGAATATAAGCAATCTCTCACAAATTTACAACTATCCCAAAAGTACACGAGCCACGACATTAATGAGACTTCTGTTTAAATATCAAACTTTCATAAGTCGAATAATTTTAATACACTCATCTTCAAAAACACTTCAGGACTTATTTATATGCTTGTCACATTGGAAGAGAGCTCTCGATTTTTTTTTAAAGAAATTGGGTTACCAATGCTCATATTTACAAAGTTTGCATCTGTAAAAGACCCACAAAAAATAAAATCTTAAATATTCAGATTGTACCTTACTATGAACAGATATATACCTTGCCTGGCAAGGTTAACATGGAAAACTAAAAAATGTACGATGCACCGTAAAACATATGAAAGCATGCAGTTATAAAAAGGTTTCAACTTTATACCATTTCCTAATTGGGGCACCCGTCGTGAAATTTAATTAGGGCTGAAATACTTATCTCTCGCTACAACGGTGTCAAGCCTGCTGTGTCTCTATAAATACGGTGATGGTGAAAAAGACTCATCGAAATCCCATGCGGCAGGCAGATCACAGTTGTTACAACAGCCCGTAAACTTCAGAGAAACTTGCACGGAGGACGCAAGCCGTCATGGTTGAAGCAATCCTGTATACAGTATGACTACTGGGCCGACACCATCATAACGGATTGTTGGGCTCGGGCGTTGGTACAAATGGTAGCTGGGTCGGCGAGGCAGGCGGTGATGATACCACGCACTTTCCGCTGCGATTAAAAACGTACGCACTTGTAAAAAACCTACAAGTCACTCGCAACGTCATGCGTTGCATCCACAGTACTATAAACCACGGATTAGTGACTCAAGATGTTCTATCAAGAATACACTTCAATATCTCTCATAATAAAAATTCTAACGAATGATTTTGGCATGCTTGCATAATAACAAGCTTATATCTGTAATACTGCAGTAGGCAGATTTGGTCTACATTACTGATACTTGGTTGTTCAAAACACAGCAAGAACCTAATGATAGCAGAAGTGTAGTGCTACTTACTTTTCAGGTATACTTTCAACCGTGGCATCATTTTCAACCTCTGATGAAGGTCCGTTTGGTTTGCTTTTCTTGATTTCACATGGCGGGCATGTTTCACAGCAATCTCCCGATTCACAAGTGCTGCTGCAAGATTTGTGATACATGCCATCACATACGGCTCAAATAATGTACAGAATACAGGTCATTTTAGAGTATGTATTACGACAGCAATTATAATTATGTTTCACAATGCTTGCAATTTATATAAATATATATTTTTCCAAGTACACATGAACACAAGTGCCTTACCATTGTGACGTTGTGAGCTGAATTGATTTGCAGGAGTTCTCATTGGGTTCGATCTTACTCTCCTCTTCTTCATCATCATTACTGCTCTCATTTGTTAACGAATTTCCTACAACTGTGGTCAAAATACAATAGTGTTAAAAATGTGATAAGGCACAATTGGGACATGTATATGTGAGGAGAAGGCATTAATAATCAAGTACTTTAAAGGGTTTATTGCGAAAACATTGCTCCAAAACGCAGAATTCAAAGAATTTATGCTGTTATGGCATAGAAAAATGGAATTGAACATGCCGTAACACCATGGCACATTTGATTATAGCGACGATGAATTTGCAAATGGTGCCTTAGTCTACCAACAAGTTACAAGTGCACCCATAGTGCACCTAATTCAAACAAAAGGGCATCTGATTTTGTGTAGTTTCCGTTTCCGTTTCTATTTTGAAATTGGATGATAGCTGGCGCTATCGCGAGATTCGCAAGAAATGGCCGTGATAATCAAAACTCGGATCGTGCATGTTTTGGTGAATATAGCCATGAACGAAGGTTCTAAGACATGTTAGCGTTACTCTAGACAGTTGCTGTTTAGCAATAATGGCAAGTGTCGTAAAAGTGTGGAAAACACGAGACTGGTTGGAAATAATGTTCGCAATCCTGGGGCCCGTTATCCGAAACAAAATTAGTCTTAACATTAGTCTTAACATTAACACTTTCTCCTAGACCGTCGACATCACTTTGTTTAGTATTGTTATGAGAAAATCTGATTTTCCATTCTCATAACTTCGCAGCGTTTCTGTCAACGGTCTAAGAGAAAAAGTTAATGTTAAGACTAGTGTTAAGACCAATTTTGTTTCTGACAACGGGCACCTGGCTTTAAACTGAAATCTATATCCGTTTCACATGTGTAACCCATCAGAACCTTTACCATGCTGAAGGATTCTACTATGTGAACGTTAGGTATCCACATGACACCAACCAATTTATAGAATAAAAAATGTGATGAAAATGTAGATAATTATCAATAATAACAGGTTGATATACATTACAATGTCAAACAATAATTTTTAGCAAATACGATGTAATCTCAGTTGCATTCGCCAAGCCATTTTATATATTGTCATTCAAAGGGAATACACCATTAGTGCAAAAAATATCGCCATACCATATTTCTCTGCAGAGGAAGATGGAGTTTTAGTGTTATGCGTAGTGGATATAACCTCCGTGTCCATTTCAATTGGGCTACTATTCCTTGGACTATGTTCCAAGCTGCTAAAAGCAAATACACTTCTATGTTGCTCATATACCATGACTGCCATTAAAAATAAAATTTCCCACACTGCTGAACTTGATAGTGAACGTTAGTAAAGAATAGCAAGCCTTAAAGGCATACTAGGCCCATTGATTATGCAATGTTGACGAATCTAGAGTAACTGGCACCTTGTGTAGTTAATAAGTACATAACCTTATAGCCAAACGCGTATTAGTTTGTCCAATATCACTGCTGGTTACATTACAAGCAAGACTTGAATTCGGTTGTTGATATTGATTTACGTGCCGTAAATGTCACCCAGTAGTCAAGCGATGACGTAGACATTTGTGCAACCCGTATGTTTTGGATGCTAGATGAAATGGAGGTGTCAGCGGTGTAACCACGGCCATGGACTAAACATGGAAATGGAGTAAAACACACGTACGAATCACGGACAGCCCTGACAACAGGTTCCTTATCACGAGCGTCCGTGTTTACGAAATCACTGATGATAGCATTGCGTACGGCCGAGCATGCGTGCAAAAATGTCCGGTGCACTATAAATCTGTATCACACCCGCTGCCAGCGGTTTGAAACTGTAAACATCCGATTTCTTGGACTGTGGATTTCAATTAGACATTTCTTAGTAACCAGCAGTGATATTGGACAAACTAATACGCGTTTGGATGTAAGGTTATGTACTTATTAACCACACAAGGTGCCAGTTACTCTAACATTCGTAAACATTGCATAATCAATGGACCTAGTATGCCTTTAATAGCCCGGGAGTTGTACAGCACGATATCAAATCTGAAATCTTATACCCTATTTTATCATAATTAATTATCCGCTCATTATACCTGTTACTTAGACTATCGGAAGAATCCATATTGGAGAAGTCGGCCCAACTCTTCCCCGTGGAATCATTCAACTCTTCTTCTGCAGATGAGGTTGATGAATCGAATGGGTTTGACATATTGTTGCCAGATTCCCATGACAAGTTCGCATTCGGTTGCCACGGGGAAGAACTGTCAACTGCCATGGGCACCTCGTCTCCATTTGGAGTCACATCTAAGGCACAATAACATTGATATGTCACACTCAGACACAGAAAAACTCATAGCACACACTAGCTGTTTAGTGCTGCTCACCAATGAGCAGTGGCACAGACTGATGTGAGTAATGCATGCACGTTTTTATCCACGAGTATCCAAGGAAGTTGAACACAATGTAAATATTCTGATGCCGCCCTGTGACTTCGTAACTCATATACGTATCCCCAGAGGTATGAGAGCGCACGCGACTTACTATCGACGCCTTCTATCTCCATCCTTTCTTCACCGTTGGACGGTTTGGAAACGATCTGTTTGGGACCGGATGTTTCATCATCGCAGTCCGAACTATCTGACTCGCTGCTACTGGATGTGTGGATCGTCGATGAAAGTTTGCTGAGCAAAACGAACGAACGAAATCAACAAATGAAAAATTCTGTCCTGCGAATAGTTCTAGTTTCAATCATACTCTTTGGATTACTTTACATCACTGGAGCACTGCATAGCATAAGAATCATGTATACTGTATACACCTAAATAGGAGAACCTTTAATATAAGATTTTACTTCTGTAACGTACCACACAGAGTTGAATAGAAATGCTTTCGGTAAATGTTGCACGTATTTCCTAAATAACTTCAAGTAGAAATTCTACGACTGTGACATTACAAATCATAAATAAACTCACTGGTTAGTCTAATAATAGTGAACTAATTAGTTATACCTAGCTGTATTATTCTGCAGATCAGGTGAAAATGTTATCTGCTTTTCTTCCCACTCCTCGTCCGAGTCAGGATCATCAAAGGGCTGTAAACGGGCACTGGCTATTTGGTCGAACAGGGATTCGTTTCCTGGCTGAAATGGATACACAAGTAAAACTATGGAAATCAGATGAGAATTATATTAGTTTTATACTATTTAATAATTATTGTTATACAACGTGTACGTCACATCCCACATTTTCGCAAATGTGTGAAAGCATCATTATGGAGGTTGCTGTTACCGTTAAACATCTAATAATGAAATCTGGTTTCAATCCTAGATCAAGTGAACTACTTACTGTTCATTCTTGCTGTTATTAGGTTGTTTATGCTGTTGTTGTTAGAGGTTTTCATGTAACAGACCTTATCAAATCAATCACAATTACAATCATGACTGGCCAAGTGCACCTAACAAATTTGACAGTGTTGAACAGTGTTGACAACGAAGAGTTCCATTTAACTCCACTGAAATCTTATTTGCTTTTAGTCGAGATGCTTTTCTGAAATTTGAATAATTAAATACGTACTGAAACAATAATAAAGGAAATTCCAATTAAGAGAACTTTTGCATCCACTAATCGCTGAATTTTATCATTGCACAACATGGCTTTCACATGCATGTGAAAGCCACGTTGTGCAATAATAAAATTGATTGTTGTGCAATGATAAAAAATGCATGCATTCAGATGCCAATTTTTACATAAGACGGTTAGAAAAAAGGGTATAGAGAATGAGAATGCGAGTGCATTTTCTATCTAAAGATACCCACCGGTTCATCGGCGCTGATGTTGAAGTTCAGGTTTGGAATTTTGTCTAAGGGGGCGCTGATGTGCTCCTCTTGCTCCGCGAATTCCTCCTCGCTGTAGCCAAACTGCTCCGGGAAGTTGCTCGTCATTTGCTGCGTCCGATAATCGTTGAACGACTGAAAGCAGGCAAACTACGTGGAATGTAATATTTAGATTTGCACGAACCACGACGACATCATGCATCCGGAGCGCTCTCGTGGCAGTGACGGACGATGCACGACAGCAGCCCCGCACGTAACCTTCCTGTATTTCGGCCACACATCAAACGCACGAAATACGCTGTTGCTACGCACAAACACAAATCCATGATTAAGTACACAGTAAACACGTAGCTGTAGGAGATGAAAACTATACTAAAACACCAGCAAAGAATAATACCTGTTGTAATGCAGTATCTTGATGAAAAGGAATGTCTTTGTAATCTGCATTGTCATCTTCACTACTTGTGTGCACTTGGTTAGAAATTATCTGTACAAGAAAAAAAAACGTGAAATAAATGCAATCTTCTTAGTTTCTGATATAAGCAATTTGTTTTATAGCACTAAATATTTACTAGTTTTACTAATCTCGTTTAAAGCATTATTCTATATGTCAGGGCCTTCTGAGGTATCCCACCACCTTCCAACACCTAAGATTTCTGTAAAGGATTTTTCACCTTTATTGGTAACATATAATTATGAGAAATATTTAAACATATATTTGTCATATTTAAATGCTCTTTAAGCATGTTTTAAACTTGTAAAAACAATGAAATTGTTTAACGATCAGATTAACATTCATAAAGATGTTACGTATGATCTGTACCTTGTCAGGGACATTCTTTTTGTTGATTTCAGCTAAGGCACCAGTCACAAACGTTTCCCAGCGCTGTAGGTAATCATCAGGCGTTTCTAGAAATGGAAAGTTTCCAAAATTACTCACCAGGAAACTGCCGGAGCTTTAAAGGGATATGTTCCCCTAGAATTTTAGAGTATATTAATTTATGATAGTAAATGCATAAATAATAGCATATACCTACAAATTTCTATAATTACACATTCACGTTTGTCATAGAACAACATTGAATTTTGAAATCTTTATTTTTTAGGTGCTGACATGACACCCCTGAATGTGCTGCTACCCTGAAAAAGTTGCGCATTTGCCAATTTATTTAGCATGTTACAGACCGAGGGTTAATCACAAAAGTGCAATTATGTTTATACCCAAATGCTATTTAACCGAACGATATTTATTTTAGGACAAATTCGTCCATATTATAACTGAAACTGTGTCGTTTATAAGATCTTGCAATCCTTCTGCTCTTAAATTAATAAATAAGAAAGACCCTCAGTGTGTAGCCTGTAGCCGAAACGTTGCTTTGCACAACTTTTTCAGGGGATGCGCTCGCAGTAGTGCTGTGCGTCGGATCCGACATGAACCAAAAATCCGATCCGACAGCATTTTTGAAAATCCGAATCCGAATCCGAATCCGATGGCTATTTTGAATTCCATCCGAATCCGAATCCGGTGGCAATTTTTGAATCCGAATCCGAATCCGAATCCGAATCCGATGTGTATCGCTAAATCCGATCCGAAATCCGATCCGAAATCCGAACCGAATCCGGAACATGGAAATCGTAAATAGTGTGACAGCATCGTGTAAAATTCGTGTTATAATTTGTTTCAACATCAAACTTTGGGTTGTTGAGATCAAGGGATGGGGTGAAGGGGGACTGGACTGTAGACGTAAGAAAAGTTAGAGAACAGGATGATCGGGAATCTGAAACGATAACCCACCCAACTTTGGTCCAACGGCTTTTCGCTGAGCAT
>NW_014577094.1:333208-363161 GCF_000485595.1 Priapulus caudatus | reverse complement strand
GTGTGCGAGACATCTTCAACGAGGGGCATCTTCATTGTTTGAGCAGTGTGCAAGCATGAGCGATGATATGGCTTATGAGACGTCAAGTAGACATTTGCTGCAACGTATGTTTTGGATGCTAATGAAATGGAGGTGTCAGCGGTGTAACCACGGCCATGGACTAAAACATGGAAATGAGTAAACACACAGTAAACGAATCGGACATGGAGCAGTGAACCCTGACACCCAATCCGGCCGTTATCTGGTATGAACAGCAGTAGGCAGTATATTGTGTTGTGAACTGTAGTTTTAAAGCCATGTCCTTATCACGTTGTCTACGAGAATCACTGATTGATAGCATTGTCGTACGGAGCGAGATGCTCTTTTGCGCGAAAAATGTCCGTGTGCGCACTATAAAGTCTGTATCAACACCGCGCAGCGCGAGCGTTGTTTGAAACTGTAACATATCCGATTCTTGGACGGTGATTTCATTAGACATTTCTTAGTAACACAGCAGTGATATTGGACAAACTATACGGCGTTTTGGATGTAAGGTTATGTACTTATTAACCACACAAGGGTGCCAGTTACTCTAACATTCGTAAACATTTGCATAACAATGGACCTAGTATGCCTTTAATAGCCCGGGGTGTGTACAGCACGATATCAAATCTTGAATCTTATACCCTATTTTATCATAATTAATTATCCGCCTCATTATACCTGTTACTTAGACTATCGGAAGAATCCATATGTGAGAAGTCGGCCCAACTCTTCCCCGTGGTAATCATTTCAACTCTTTCTTCTGCAGATGAGGTTGATGAATCGAATGGGTTTGACATATTGTTGCCAGATTCCCATGACAATTCGCATTCGTTGCCACGGGGAAGAACTGTCAACTGCCAATGGGCACCTCGTCTCCATTTGGAGTCACATCTAAGGCACAATACCATTGATATGTCACCTCAGACACAGAAAAACTCATAGCACACACTAGCTGTTTAGTGCTGCTCACGCAATGACAGTGGCACAGACTGATGTGGTAAAGCATGCCACGTTTTATCCACGAGTATCCAAGGAAGTTGAACACAATGTAAATATTCCTGATGCCGCCCTGTGACTTCGAAACTCATATACGTATCCCCAAGAGGTATGAGAGCGCACGCGACTTACTATCGACGCCTTCTATCTCCATCCTTTCTTCACCGTTTGGACGGTTTGGAACAGATCTGTTTGGGAGCCGGAGTTTCATCATCGCAGTCCGAACTATCTGACTCGCTGCCTACTGGATGTGTGAATCGTCGATGAAAGTTTGCTGAGCAAACGAACGAAACGAAATCAACAAATGAAAAATTCTGTCCTGCGAAATAGTTCTAGTTTCAATCATACTCTTTGGATTTTACTTTACATCACTGGAGCACTGCATAGCATAAGAATCATGTATACTGTATACACCTAAATAGGAGAACCTTTAATATAAGATTTTACTTCTGTAAGCGTACCACCAACAGAGTTGAATAGAAATGCTTTCGGTTAAATGTTGCACGTATTCCTAATAACTTCAAGTAGAAATTCTACGACTGTGACATTACAAATCATAAATAAACTCACTGGTTAGTCTAATAATAGTGAACTAATTAGTTTTATACCTAGCTGTATATTCTGCAGATCAGGTGAAAATGTTATCTGCTTTTCTTCCCACTCCTCGTCCGAGTCAGGATTCATCAAGGGCTGTAAACGGGCACTGGCTATTGTCGAACAGGGATTCGTTTCCTGGCTGAAATGGATAACACAGTAAAACTATGGAAATCAGATGAGAATTATACTTAGTTTTATACTATTTCATAATTATTGTTTATACAAACGGTGTACGTCACATCCCACATTTCTGCAAATGTGTGAAAGCATCATTATGGAGGTTGCTGTACCAGTTAACAATCTAATAATGAAATCTGGTTTCAATCCTAGATCAATGTGAACTATTACTGTTCATTCTTGCTGTTATTAGTTGTTTATGCTGTTGTTGTTAGAGGTTTTCCATGTAACAGACCTTATCAAATCAATCACAATTACAATCATTGACTGGCCAAGTGCACCTAACAAATTTGACAGTGTTGAACAGTGTTGACAACGAAGAGTCCATTTAATTCCACTGAAATCTTATTTGCTTTAGTCGAGATGCTTTTCTGAATTTGAATAATTAAATACGTACTGAAACAATAATAAGAAATTCCAATTAAGAGAACTTTTGCATCCACTAATCGGCTGAATTTATCATTGCACACATGGCTTTCACATGCATGTGGAAAGCCACTTGTGCATAATAAAATTGATTGTTGTGCAAATGATAAAAATGTGATGCATTCAGATGCCAATTTTTACATTAAGACGGTCTAGAAAAAAGGGTATAAGGAGAATGAGAATGCGAGTGCATTTTCTATCTAAATGATACCACCGGTTCATCGGCGCTGATGTTAAGTTCAGGTTTTGGAATTTGTCTAAGGGGGCGCTGATGTGTCCTCTTGCTCCGCGAATTCCTCCTCGCTGTAGCCAAACTGCTCCGGGAAGTTGCTCGTCATTTGCTGCGTCCGATAATCGTTGAACGACTGAAAGCAGGCAACTACGTGGAATGTAATATTTAGATTTGCACGAACCACAAGACACTGACATGCATGCATCCGGAGCGCTCTCGTGCAGTGACGGACGATGCACGAACACAGCCCCGCACGTAACCTTCCTGTATTTCGGCACACATCAAACGCACGAAATACGCTGTTGCACGCACAAACACAAATCCATGATTAAGTACACAGTAAACACGTAGCTGTAGGAGTTGCGAGAATGCCCTACTGTAGGAGATGAAAACTATACTAAAACACCAGCAAAGAATAATACCTTGTTGTAATGACAGTATCTTGATGAAAAGGAATGTCTTTGTAATCTTGCATTGTCATCTTCACTAACTTGTGTGCACTTGGTTTAGAAATTATCGTGTACAAGAAAAAAAAACGTGAAATAAATGCAATCCTTTAGTTTCTGATATAAGCAATTGTTTTATAGCACTAAATATATTATAGTTTTCCCTAATCCTTTAAGCATTATTCTATATGTCAGGGCCTTCTGAGGTATCCCACACCTTCACACCTAAGATTTCTAGTAAAGGATTTTTTCACCTTTATTGGTAACATATAATTATGAGAAATAGTTAAACATATATTTGTCATATTTAAATGCTCTTTAACATGTTTTAAACTGTAAAAACAATGAAATTGTTAACGATCAGATTAACATTCATAAAGATGTACGTATGATCTGTACGCTTGTCAGGGACTTCTTTTGTTGATTTCAGCTAAGGCACCAGTACACACGTTTCCCAGCGCTGTAGGTAATCATCAGGCGTTTCTAAGAATGGAAAGTTCCAAAATTACTCACGCAGGAAACTGCCGGACTTTAAGGATATGTTCCCCTAGAATTTTAGAGTATATTAATTTATGATAGTAAATGCATAAATAATAGCATATACCTACAAATTTCTATTAATTACACATTCACGTTTGTCATAGAACAATTGAATTTTGAAATCTTTATTTTTAGGTGCTTGACATGACACCTTGAATGTGCTGCTACCCTGAAAAAGTTGCGGCATTTGCCAATTTATTTAGCATGTTACAGACCGAGGCGTTAATCACAAGTGCAATTATGTTTATACCTAAATGCTATTTACACGAACGATATTTTATTTTTAGGACATAATTCGTCCATATATAACTGAAAGTGTCGTTTATAAGATCTTGCAATCCTTCTGCCTTAAATTAATAAATAAGAAAGACACTTGCCTGCAGTGTGTAGCCTGTAGCCAGAAACGTTGCTTTGCACAACTTTTTCAGGGGATGCGCTCCATAGCACTAGCTCGCAGTGGCGTCACCGTTGTTGTAAGCATCGGTATAGCCGTCAGTTTTAAAACATTTTCAAAAAATATTTCGAATGAATATTGAACCATAAACGATGAAACATTTTACCTAGCATAATTTTAACCTATTTTAACAGAAAATATCCAAAGAACTTAGAGTAATGTATCCCTTTGAACATTCGACTTACTAGGATTCATTACAGCTAGCTGTTGCTTCTAAAACACAATTTTCATACTTCGACTCACGATTCTTACCTCGAGTTTAATAGCAAAAGCCATTCCAATCATTCACCGATTGGTAAACCAAGATATCCCAGTTACGAATCTCGAGCGCATACCTTGCATCGCTTCCTTTATCAATTCCTTATTGCTGCTCGACCCGAGTGTGGTGACGATGTCGTTGGCTATTCTAGTCAGATGACCCATGTAGCCTGCCCGTCGTCCTCCGGGTTTAGCCCTTTAAGTCATTAGTGACGGCATTAATTAAACGAGATTAATTAACTAGTTGCTATTCATGATCCAGTTCCAATTATGACATGCCAGAAGTTATCACGAATCGAGAGTTAAATTAATGTCCTTAATTTAACACCAGTAGGAAACATACGACTCCCTGAAAATTCTGCTATTCGTAATCAAAAATCCAAAAACATTAAACTTGAATACAATACTGTTTTCACCATTTTCATAACCACATTTTGTAGAGCAGTTAATGCAATAATTTATCAGTCTGTTTCTGTCTCATACTGTTCATGCATTATTGCTAGCTTTAGCATTGAGCTAGACTGCACCCTCATGTTTCTGTGACTCCTTATTACGGGATATGGAATCTACTGGACTCTTTTGATCGAAAGTTAAAATTCTGCCCCTGGCATACAACCAGTAACTGCTAATTCTTTCACACTGCCACAATGACATCGTGACATAAAGGTAAGCGAGGCAAGAACAGTAAAACACAGCATGGCAGCACTGCACATGAATATTACAGCTCCATCATGCTACAGACGATGCTTTGCACACATGACATGTCCAAGACAGCACCACAACTGCTCTAGAAATAGGGCAACATTGGGCAGCTCGTTCATCAGGTGAAATAATGACACTTACTGGTTTTGTTCATTACTCTCATGTGCATCGACTATTCGCTGGATGATTCGTGTATCTTTAAATAGCTGTAGTGAATGATAGTGAGATTAGTGTGTTTGGACCCTAATGTATCAAGCTCCTCATGGAAAATACAATTGTTTACTTCACAAAATTTGTTAGGGAAATACAATTTGGAGGCAATACATATGTGATTCCACTTAGTTTAGATATTTTTTTTACCAAATACAGATGCTAATACAATAACAATTCAGAAAGTAATTTGAAATTTATCATGGTTACAGAGCGTTACAAAATCGTTAGGCAACGGCATTCCAAAATTGCCAAATCGAGAACTACATAATACAGACTCACAAACATAATTTGTGAATTTGTGACATAATTTTCCTGAATCACAAATCAAATGACAAGGCATTTTTCAATTACAAATTTGAAAGCAAAAACTCAGACATACAATACTTGCACTCAAACACACACAGCAGTTTTGTGGTAAAATAAATAAAAATAATCTAGATGACTCACACTAAAGAGAAGTGGATGCTCTTGCTTGCCATCGATTTCTACTGGATTGTTCATAAGAATAAAGCTAATGCACTGCTCAACATGTGAATGTAGGAAGTTGTTCCACAGGTACTTGAAGAATAGATCCTGCACAAACAAAAACAAATAACACCGATGAAATATTTTTCTACAATGCAGTTACTGCAGCTTCACTCAAACGCAACGATCTCATAATTAATTAATTATTTATTTAATGGGGGAACACCGTAGAAAATACTGCAGAACTATTCTTATGCCTCGGCAATTGTTAGCATCCACTATTCCAAACACATGATATTACAACTTAAGCTTACCAACATTGTACTTAAAGTGCCCAAATTAGCCAACTCAGTGTTGAGTGCATGTGTGTTGGTCAGGAGCAGCATGGGCACTAGTTTGGCTACTTGTAGTCGAGTGGCCCCCAGAGGTGGGTCCAGTACACCTACTGTAGTCGTCATCGGCGCCAACTGTGTAAACACATTGAAAGCACGCAGAATTAAACCAATCTTGAAATTATGATAAAGTGCAGTGAAGCTTAGGGTCAATCCCTGACTTATCCACACAAGTTAAAATGTAATGCTGCTATACAGGCTTCATGTTTGCTAGCTTTCGCAATTTTCACTGCAATGGCTTTTAATGGGGAAAAAATTCAAAGATAAGTAAATGACATCAGTTCACGAAATATAGTAAAATACTTAATTACCAAGAGCTTTTCAAGTTTTTAAATTTGCATAATATTCTAGTAAAATCATTGTAAATGCCTACAGACAATCACGCATGCACACAGTGATGTAACTGCTGTTTAATGATAGTTGACGAACATGGGAACAGATGCCTCGTGCTTGTGAAAGACTCACAAATAATACTCACAGGTGGAGGGTCTGTCAGAAGCTGGTGGAAATCTTTCAACCTAGGAATGAGTGCTTGTAACGTATTGCTAATTCCTTGAGCTAGCCTCTCTCCATCTAGTGCAGTCATCTGCTCTTGCTGCCCTTCAGGTCTTCACATATGTAGGCAACGATAAAACATTGATTAGATTAAACAAGTAAGGGAGGATAATCGTGCTTATCAGGAACTGAACATTATCAATATAGGTGAAGTAATGCACTAAAGCAGCACAGATAAGAGACATTGGTATGATTTTTAACCCCCATCTCTAAAGCCAGGTGAGCTGAAAAATAACAGTAGCATGGCGCACAATTTTTTAAAGATAGAACACATTATACTAAATCCATGCTTTGCCATCATGGCTAGAGACATTTCCTACCCGATTTTCTTGAAATTTAGTAGCGTCAAAAGCACGTTCATTCCATACACAAGCGTTGCATTACTCCTCTTTTCCGAGAACATGTGGTTAAGCAGATCTGCAACGACTTCTTGGCTATGAAAGACGTCAAATGTAAAAACACATTAAAACTATATAATTACTGTTGTAACTCTAGTTGCAGTTTTAACATGGTCCTATAAATAAATTGTAGCATCATGCCTGGCAGCAAAGATATGCTACCCTAGATACTATCAGGAGTAGATAATAGGGAAGGAGTGTGACTTCAATAAACAAGGAAAATTCGTCATTTACTAGCCTTAGAATACCTACGATTTACTACGTGTAACTCATCCAACTTGAGCTCAAATCATACACAGTACATTCGCCTGGTATCGTGCGAAATCGTTTCCTCGTATACACCAGCAATCCGGAGATACAGACTAAAACGTACGACACGATTATCCATTCTTTGGCCATCAATCCGAACGTATTCCCTGCCGAACTTGCAAACAAAAGGCAGCTACTAACGCGCTGTTGCTCACTCGGCAAGGCGGTGTGGCTCGCTGGGAGATTGGACATCGACGCAACACTCGGCGAGATAACCTTTGACCCGGCATACAGCTACATACCGGCATACCGGTACCACGCACGCCCACCGCAATCTCCCTGCGAGCCACACCGCCACCTTCATGAAATCATTGATAGACCGATCTTAGCATGCCTCGCATAAGACGTAACAATTTTAACGTGGCTACTTACGACTCTATAGCATTGAGAAGTAGGTCTTGCTCTCCCTTCTCCTGATTCTGAGACATAGCATCACGTATCACCTTCACCATGTCACTAAGAGCTTGTGAGGCGTTGCACTGCCGCTGTGAACAAGACCAGTAACAAATAAAAAAAACATGCCACTGTGTAAGTAAAATGATAAACTGTAGTTAATTAACTAATCCACTTAGGATCAATATCGTACGCACATTTCTCAGTAATACTTGGCTTTCCAGGACTTCAAACTTAGCAATAGCAAATTTGGACCAAGAATTCATTCATATGGATAAGAATATGAAATTCGGAATATCCGAGTCTAACATACCGTATTACCCTAATGATACGACCCCACCCAATTTTCCTTACTATATCGTGTGATGTTTTAAATGGTGTACCTGTATTTAACACTGAAGTGCACCAACTACATCCACCTACAGCATTTTTGTCTCATGAAACAAATGTTTTCGGCTAGTTGACTATTGCCGAGTTGTCCCTTACCAATGAAAGGCATATTTGTGTATGTAGTGATGTAATTAGAAAGCAGTGTACAATATACGATCTGGTATGGTTGTAACTAGGAAGCCAGTATTAATTTTGAATAGAGGCATGGGCTATACGATTATATACTGACAATAAAATAAATGTATTTTGATAAAATTGTACCTCCTCATCAACTTCTGGATCAATTAGGTCTACTAGTTTCTGTATAACCCTTTGTTCACTCAGCCACTGTAAAATACACATGCAATGACAACATTAGCATCAAGACATCAATGGCTCTAAAATCATTATTTAAGCGATTACAACATAAGCAAGAAAAAATATATAAAATGGTAGCAGTTCCATAGGATGCACATCATTGATTATGCAAATACTACAAAGGCATCCCACGACCCATAATAATAACACGTTTTAATGACAGAGTTCCAGAGAGGCTATAACCAGAAATTTATCCAGAGTGAGAAATGTGAAAATTTGATTATGGTTTGCCCTGCACGATGACAATGCACTTTCTTACCGAGCATCAAACGATAATTCCCGCTAACTGCATTTCGTGCAGGGACTATCACAAGAGTGTATATTTACGACAATGTAAAGTATTAAGTGACTTAAGTGACACCATTAAAGTGATTACGTCACCGTAAATAGTAAAAAATAAAAATTATATTTCCCCTTTTTCACAAAATATAAGTAATTCTGTTCACTTTTTTTGGTTAAATTGCTGCATTATACTTCTTATTTTAGTATATTGTTCGATGTGAACATACACCCGTGACGCATACATAGCCCATAACAAACCATTAATGTTAGGAACACTAATATCAAATCGTCCAGGTTTTTTGGATTTTTAACTAGTTGAGAAACAATCTTATCAGGTAAGAATTTGACGATACATTTAGTCCCGTTAGTTCTTACTTTTAATATAAAAAAATGGAAACAAAATTTTTACAAATTTTACCATAGAAAATTCGTGACGTAGTCAATTTAAAGTATCCAGCACACTCACTGGAAGGTCATTTGTTGGGTCACGATAATAATGACAGCCACTCAACCATGGTATTGTTTGTCATACCTCGACATATTTGAGTCTGGCTTCTGTAGGTTCCACACAGGTCACTAGCCTCAGTAAAAGGTCCATCACAGCTGACGTGTCGAAATGGCGAAGCAGATGACTAAGGAAATCCTCTCTGACGCGAAAGAAGTCTAACATCTGCAATAAGACATTGGCTTTAAAACTACAGTTCACAAACACAAATATTAATCTTTCACATGCGAGTTCACAAGCGTATCGGGACAACATTAATGGTCATTCACTCAACAATGAAATGCGTTGAAAGATGTTCGCACACTAATACCTAGCATGAGGTGAACACATGCAGGCATAAATAAGTAAATTTTACGATATGCTTTGCACATTTTGTTGAACACCTACATGACACAGTATGAAATGTAACAAAATTGCGTAAATACTTACTATCTCAGCCTGGCGGGCCACCAGCAGACTGAATGTTTTGCTGAAAAAGCTCGCTAATAACGGGTTGACAGGCGACTCTACTTTAATGAAATCATACAGTTTCATAAGAAGAGATTCCTCTGACGCCAGCCGCTCATTGATCTGTGCTATGTCACACGTAAGCAGTTCACACGCCAAGTTGGGATATCTGGTAACGAGGATCAAACCGGAATCACATAACAACTCACTAGCATAATCTTATTGATTTCACAATACAGCACCTAATTACTATGCACCGCCAATACTAATGCAACACAACACTGTGCTAGCGTGCGTATAGATATGTCCACGTTGCTTTCTATTGTCTTCTGATTTTAATAAAGGGATAATATTGAGAGAATTAAACAGTTTTCTCACTTGTATTTGAGGTCATCATGTAATTCGTCAGATGGCTGAGTGACTATGAGGTTAACCATCTGCTCCATAATTTCAGGACGGATCAAACTACAAAATACATAACACAGCATCGATATACAGAAAAGGTTGCACACCTGTACAAGTACCCGATCAGAAATGTTACAACAAAACAATGATGACTGAGAGAAACATTAAATGAGGAGGATTCCTACAGCAATATATACAACTAATAAATTCATTACAGCTTATCTATTCAATTATCCAGACTATATTAGTTGCTTTATAAGAGTAGCAATTGATAGCAGTTTAAAAGCTGGTAAACTGGTACACTGAGCTAGTTTGCTGTGCCTTACTAGAGTTCCCATATCAAGTTCTACAGGCTGGCAACTCTGGACCCACTGAGATTTATCTGATTACCAGTGTGATCAACTAACAGAAAATACAGGCAATGGGTAGATAAATGGTTTAATCATCATGGAAATTACTCCATGTATTTTTTACACTTCAAATGTACTCACAAATCGATCAGTTTATTGTTCTGGGCCTTGCACTCTTGCAACACATCATCTTCATCCATGAGCTCTTGCAGAGTCACATTCTGAATACACAACATTAGAAAGAAGTTAACGTTCAGCACAATATTAACACAGCCGGCTACCGGCAACTGCTCACTATCAGTTGCCAAAACATTTACTACTCATCACAAGTTTGTCAGTTACTCAAAACTGTAGACAATATCGGCTCGTGGATACCCCCTGTTCACACAATTCATTATTATATAAGGAGCGTATTAAGAAGAAGAGCGTACAACGGTGAAATGCTGAAACCATGTTGCAGTATTAGTCGAATTAATAAACTTTCCCCATTTTATTTTGACGATTCTTTGCAGTATTATTGATCAGCTGTCCTACCTTGTTAATATAAAACAAACCGCATGTCCCTTCGATGCCTCTACGCTGAGATAATGAGCGGTGAAAATCAGGTATTTTCGCCGAAAACCGACTCGAGATCAGTGTTTACTGCAACTGTCTCTCGTTTTGTGTACTGTATGTTGCTTCCGGTCGCAGCTGTGTAGCCCTGACTCGATACGTTATTACTACATCCAACGTAAGGGGCGGGTCATCACCATGGCGATAAATAACAAGACGTTTTTGTGGAGTAATGGCTGCGTCAATGCGAGAAAAGATGGTAGTAGGAAAAGAAATTTCATTGTCAACGAATGACGGAAACACGCGAGGTTTCCCGAAGCTATCGCCAGAACGAGAGACAGTTCAAGTAAACACTGATCTCGAGTCGGTTTTCGGCGAAAATACCAGATTTTCACCACTTATTATCTCAGCGTAGAGGCATCGTAGGGACAAGCGGTTTGTTTTATATTAGCAAGGTAGGACAGCTGATCAATAATACCACAAAGCATCGTCAAAATAAAACGGGCAAAGTTTATTAATTCGACTAATACTGCAGCATGGTTTCAGCATTTCACCGTTGTATGCTCTCCTTCTTTATACGCTCTTGATTATATTAATAAACCAGCAATTTAAACTCACCTCTTTGTCAAGCAACGAGTCAACGTGAGACGTTGACATCATGTTGTACCGCCAAAACATCTTGACGTGTAGTTAAGACCTGCAATCATAAATGAACATAACTGCTGTAAAATTCCACCTGAAGATATTCATTACATGCATATATGAACACATAGCAGGTAGCATTGATTGCAGCAAGAGGTCAATTAAATAAGTTTTCAAAATAGATGAAACATTTTGGTACCAAAAAATAATGTTTGTTGTTTGTCCTCAAGATTCTAACCAGGGTTAGGGTTAGGGTTAGGGTTCTCCAAGTTTTTTTTCTCCAACCACCTTTTAGCTTCTCCACCAGGGTTCTCCAAGCCTTTTCATTATAGCATGGGGGTCCTGCCCTTTACGGTCCTAGTTGCAAAGCGCCGAAAGCGGTTTGCGTGCTAGGGGGGTCCGGGGGGCTATGATATTAAATTTTAGCATGGCGACTATGATATTTAGAGTGGCGGGTGCAGCTTTTAGGATGGCGGCTCGACTGTAAGCCTGGCAGGCGCCAGGCTAGAAGTGCTCTTGGAGAACCCTGATGACATAACAACCGTATTCTGGATTGTCCTACACCAACTGCACATATTTAGTGGTGTTCCAAACTAATTTATTTAAGAATAATTGGTATGCAATGTGGCAATTCTTTGTGCACAATGAATTTATAGATTATGGAGCAGGATTACCTAAATATGGTATGTACTTGAAGGTATTGATGAAGTCAATATTTACGATAGCAGCAGAATGTGGCTGCCAACTGGTTGACTCACTGGATAAACACAACACTTTATATCTGCCAACTACTGATAAAACTAATTCCCTTAATTGCAATAGGATCACACTGCCATAACAACAACAAGTGATCTTAACCGTTTCAACAAAATTAAACGCAGTGGATATTTACGCCGTATACGGCAGAGTAACCACTTCCGCTATTTTACCGTACAGACTTCTGGATTGGCTAAGTAATGTATGTGTATATATATATGGTTAGCATAATTATGAAATGTGTTCAAAAGGTTCGTTTTGGCGAACGTGATGTCCCGGAAAATCTTCTAATGGATTAAATACGGCTACAAATGTGTAGACATAAATGGGATTTGAACCTAAGTTTTCTAGATAGCTAAACCTTATGGGATTCAAATGTAATGTTGATGATGTCATAAATATATCAGCCAATCAAATGTGGTGTACGGTAAAATAGCGGAAGTGGATACTCTGCCGTATACGGTAAAATAGCGGAAGTGGATACTCTGCCGTATACAGTTAAATATCCACTGCCAAAATTAAAATGTAAGCTGGCGATACCGACAAGTCCCATTTTTAAGGTGCGATTTTATTTCATGCATGAGCATCAGCAATAATCTTGTAATCTCGTGATCAGGATGATGTTTATCACTGGACATGCATTCTATCCTTGAGCCAGTTTTACTTTTAGATTAGAGAGTTGTTTCAAAATAATGCAAAATGTATACCATATAAATGCCAATAAACGGACATGACTGAATCTGTTATGAAATTTGGGCATGGATCGTAACCCAGTGGCAGTGTTCATGGTTACGTACTCAGACAAATTTTAATGTTTAACCGGCTAAGGGATAGAGAAGATGTCCAGTCCTATCTTATCAACTAACATCATCCTATCCAATCACCGTACTGGACATCATCTCTATCCTTTTTCAGGGATAGATAAGATGTCCAGTCCTATCTTATCAACTAACATCATCCTATCCAATCACCGTACTGGACATCATCTCTATCCTTGAACCGTTTAACCTCTGCGAACATGAATAGGAAAGATTAAATCATACAATCACCCCGGAGTAAATCGCTCAGAGAACCGATTCACAGCAAACACTGGGATGGGTTGTAAACTTTTAACCTGGCTACTTGGTTAGGATATTGTAAATGTAATTTGGGGAGTAATTTTGAGTACCGAGTAGGCCCTAGGCCTAAACACTGCACCAGTTTATTAGTCAAACTCAAGGGTATCCTATTCACGCAAAGGTTGTAGTCTGTGACCTTTAATAGTCGTGGAATTACTACACGATATATATTTGGTAAATATAAAGTTAATATTGTACAGTTATGAGATATTGTCCATTTACTGATTTAGTTATATTAAGTAATTAACGGAGAGAGAGAACTCTGACAGTTATCGTTATACTGTATTGACATTAGTTCCCTTTCATTTGTTTCAGCGTGTCGCTTACATTTTCTAGTGATATAAAACTTCATTCAGGAAACGAGTTCTTCTTTAAATATAGCAATATGATTGACTTTATTTAATAATAATAAAGTAGGTACGGTATTCACTGAAACTAGGCCCATTGCTGGCTGCTGTTAAAACTTGAAGTTGAATTGACACTTGTCAACATTAGCGTGTTTTATACCCGTTATAAGTTCGCCGTAATTTCTCTTTTTCTGAACAAAAACGTCTCGGTCGTCCTTTGTCTCTGGTACACATTAAGTTATAAACACGGGGTTAACTAGGTTGTAAGTGTGTTTACAATCGTCGCAACGACAAATTTTTCCACATAACATTTGTTTAAAATGGCGTCCCGATCTATCCCATAATTATTTGCAGATCTCGCGGTATTTTTCGGCATCAACAGAAGAACATTAATTCGGCGCCGAGATCAGCTGAGCTGGGTGAGTTGTTTACACGAAGATTACTTTGCTGACTGTTATCGTTTTATGTAGGCATAAATCTGGTAATAATATTATTGTTTGTATTTCTGCAGGTTTCGCTAGTGTAGAAGATATGACCTGCGTTGGTTAACTAAATGAAGTGATCGCGCTACGTGCTTTATATTATTTATCGGTTTTGAATTTGCGCAACAATCGATCTCTGTGTTCTGTCTCATTCAGGTACTGTCTCATACCAGATGCGTGCATAATGTAAGAATGAGTTCTGTATTGGTGTCAATGTCAGTGGCTCCAAGGTCTAGACGAGATCTCTGTAATACTGTGTATTTCGTACATCGTGGTTCATAATTCGTTGCTCTTGTATAATACTGGCATTACTAATACTCTGCCATGAAAGGGGGTCGTGATTGTTTGGCGGCAGTGGCCTAATTCATCATATAATCAAGAAATCTCTGTAACTATTTTACGTTTTATCAGTTTTGTCATAAACGAATAATATAGTGGATTGCATAAGGGTGGAAAGAGGTTTGAGTGGCACATATGTAAGGGGCCCACGTACAGTGACAATGTTACTAAAACATTGAATTGCAGCTAATAAAATGCATGACCATGTTGAAAAATTAAACATTTCAAATGTAAGGAGATTCATTAAGAATTGCTTTCACTGGTAATCGAAGAGAAAACCATGGTTTAACAATATGTAGTAGCTCGCTTATATTGAATGGTGCAAGTGACAGCTGGAACTCTGGATAGTTCTATTGATCCCATAATTTCTTTTCACCCTTTAGTATTATCAGGTACGTATCCAATGCTATCCATCTAACAATTGAATGGCTAGACTATAGTATGCCCCGCTGATACAAATTTAAGGGATTGGAAAAGCTTTACGGAAGTTCTACTTTTGGGCACACACACTTTATACTAGCAGAACTATTTCAATAGCATTGCCAATCTAAATGAATTGTGATGATGTTCATGGAAAGTGTTTGCAAGCTAGAGAACTGCTGTGAGCATTGCATATGAAACATGGTTATTGTGTTGATGGAAGGATACTTTGTATTACACACTTGCAATGTAATTCAGTACGCTAAACTTTTTTCATATTAACATGAATATAATCAGGAGTTAATAAAGACAAATCTTTATTTTGTCTTTATTAACTCCTGATATAATCAAGAGCCCATTAACCCCAGAGCGTACAATGCTGAAATAGGAAAACCATGGTGTCGTTTCAGCAAAATTAATAAAGTTTACCTACCTTATTTTGATACTTCTCTACCGGAATATTATGCAGGAGTCATAGCTAGCCAATATAAGATCAACTGCTGGTCTCTACGATGTTCCTATGCCGAGATATAAAGCGATAAAAATAGAGTACTTCTAGGTAATCCTAGCGCCATATCACCCAGTAACACGCCTCTCCCGCGTTTAGTGACAAGCGGCCGCGGCAAGCGGTTGATCTTATATTGGCTAGCTATGACTCCTGCATAATATTCCGGTAGAGAAGTATCAAAATAAGGTAGGTAAACTTTATTAATTTTGCTGAAACGACACCATGGTTTTCCTATTTCAGTGTTGTACGCTCTGGGATTAATGGGCTCTTGATATATGTATTACATATATTTTTAATTAACATTGTGCAGTTTATTTAAAGCAAGTAAGCTACATATCTAAATGCTTATTAGAGTGGTTGCATTATGAGCAAACCTGCACATTTTCACAACTGAGTAATTTCCATGCTAGAAATACTCAAGCAGCATGTAGTTACATTTGATGAATATTCCTGTTGAATGAGCAGTAGTGAGGTCAAATATTGTAATCGTGTGGTAAATAATTCCGTTCTGATGTCATGCTGTTATCGTGAAGGGTTACAATGCAGATGGTAATGACAAATTAGTAGCGGTAGCTGGGTGACTAAAGATGTCTGGTTTAGCAGTATTTTGCATGTACAGCAGCAGGAACAGGTCCTGTGCTGGTCTGGACAGCCGAGTTAACTGTTGCACAATACAGAGGTCATTCCACTCAAGCCTTTGATCTATAAATACTTGCTGTTTCCATTAGCTACACAGTAGAGCTGTAGGAATCTAGTCTCTAACTGACCAGGACTGACTGGCCCACTATGACACTCCGCTGGTCCGCTTAGCAAATGTCCAAACTAAAGGCTAAATTAATTCCCTCCGCTAAAGAAAGAAACCACAACCATAATTGGTATTATTTTCTATATATACTTGAATGTGTGTGTGTGTGTGTGCGTGCGCGTATGCACTGAGCTAGATCGTAGTCTAGCTAATATTGCTCATACAAAATGTTGTTATGATATATAATAGCTCGACAGCTCATTTGAGATATTATATTACATTAAAATTAACCGCATATTGTCAGTTATGACCTGCTACCGACAATTGACACAAATTTATTGAAAGTGGGTTGTACACACAGCCACACTGCTCAAACACATTGATAGCCGGGCCTGGGCACACTATACATAGCATCGTAGATCAATCCGTAAAATCAAGTCAAGCAGCCGAGTTTGACACTCGCGTGCTACGCGCGCGTTTCCTCGGCGCGGAAGTGTGCCAACTGGCCATGACTGGGCTTTCTGCACGCGCGTATAACGGCAGGCTATTATGTTTGCCCGTATGATAACTGTAAATTTCACTGAGCCACTAGCGGTACACGCGGCTAGCGGTACACGCAACGCAGGTGGTGCAGTTGGAGCGGTAGCGTCTGTTATCAGGCCGCCTAAAGTGCGGCTGCTGGCGTTCGGCTTTACTTTTATTTGTGCAGTCGAAGCGTGGATAGCGTGGCGGCTTTTGTTTGCGAAATTGCGTAAATCCTTTATGAAATCCCTCGGATTAAACTTCATAACTGAAATGAAAGAGCAGTCGCAAATAACCTACATAAGTGACTGCAGAGTTGAGATGTTTCAAATCCAGTGACTGCCCGGCTATATTTGTGAAATCGTTTGCGAAGCATGCAGTTCATAGCTGATAACACCAGTGTTCATGGAGTGACGGAGAGCAGAAAAGTGTGTGAAATGTACGATATGGCGTCTGGCTCGATCGGCTTTCAGTTGCTGACAACTAACACGCCTGCCGTCGGTAACAACTATATTCTCGTCCCAAGCTCGGATCATTTGGCACCATTCTGAGCGCACCCCGTTTCGACTGTCGTAGATAGCACCGCATAAACACATTCGTTCATAGCCTTCGCAAGGCTAGGCTGGGGGGACGCACGGAGATGATACAGCTCCATGGGTACTTCACGCTCTAATAGTTTTGGCGCTGCTCTGCAGATGTCTGTGAGCGATGTTGTTACCCCGGCAGTAGCAGCAGCAGCAGCACCTGCCCCACGCTAACCCGGCCCCACCCGCCAGCGCGTGCCTCCATTATAACGGGACTACAAATAATGAGCCAGCAGCCCAAGCCATTCGCGCAAGCTTTGTCTTCTGCGGGGGCAGCTGTCCTATTGTGGACGGAGGCAAAATGTCCCCGTTGTTGAGCCAGCCAGGGTGGCACGTACCGCAAGTTTTTATTGGGCTGCTTTGTTTCATTAAAATGTTGGCAGCCAATACCTGCGCTCGTTCATAATCCTCAGCATCAGTA
This sequence comes from Priapulus caudatus, assembly GCF_000485595.1. Classification (NCBI taxonomy): domain Eukaryota; kingdom Metazoa; phylum Priapulida; class Priapulimorpha; order Priapulimorphida; family Priapulidae; genus Priapulus; species Priapulus caudatus. Next base: position 345,412 of record NW_014577094.1, on the reverse strand, counting down.
ACTACGTAGAGAGGGTGTTTAGGAACCAACTGGTTCGTCTATGCAACAGGGGGAATAGTTTAGTGTGAGGTTGCGTGCCTGAAGGATGGTGTGAGTTGTGCCTATATATACATTGTTCACTTTACTGATATGCACAGATTTGATCGGGAGTAGATAATTAAGTATTCTTTATTATGTCCTCCTGATTTTATAACGTGCGAATATGCATATTAATTCACGTTCTTTTCCACAGTGGACAATGTTCAGTTTTCACAAGCCAAAGACCTACAGAAGTGCAGATGGCTGCTGCATATGCAAGGCAAAGTCATCCAGGTAATTAGAAAGATACTAGCAATTCTGTGTTGCTCATTTTATCAAATTCTTGTATGTATGTGTTGGTAATTCCAAGTTATACACATGTTACTTGCACCTTATAGCATTTGTATATATACGTATAGTCTGGTATCTGATATTTGCACACTGATAGGTGGCAATATTAGGATTAATTCAAGGTTTTTTACTTGTCGGTCACACCTACTGTATAGCCGTTTCAATGCGAAGTGATATGGTACACTTATTGCGGATCAAGTCATCACCGATAACTATAAATTCGTGACAGACATTAATACAGGTCACCAAGTGCATCGCCCTCTGTGCGATATTCTATGAAACGCGACGATATAAATCTGATAGTACATAAAGGAAGCATTACACGCAACCTTCAATCGCATGTTGTTGACACCGGTCGTTAAGACTCGCCCTTCGTCGCTTGCTTGCAGCTCACGGTTTACGAGCAGCGAGAGATACGAGAGGCACTTTGCAGCCTGCTTCCAGGTAACAGAAGAGCGCGTAGGCGACATATGCAATGCGTGCGTTTTGCTGGTGAAACGCTGGAGAACGCTACCAAAGGACTGCAAGCGACACTGGAATCATGTAAGAAATGGTGCCACTATTGGGAGGACCAAATGTATTAGCTAAGACTACATAAAGAGGAATAAATAGAGGTGTAATTGGGAAAGAATGTTGTTATTTTGCACTACTCGAAGATGGTTGCCTTGGAAAAGTAGAAAAGAAAGATTTTCCCTGTTAGAATGATGGCTTCCAGTTGTTCTGATGTGTAATAGATTCTATCATGTCATGCAGGTCGTTGATGCAAGAGCTGGCCCTGGGACCAAAAACTCGCAGAAGATAGGCAAAGTGAAAATCACAACGAAAATTAAGGAAAAGGCTGCGAAACTAAAGAGACAACAGGCCAAAGAGCTACTGCGTCTTTCCAAACAGAAAGCTAGAGAGCCGAGTCCCGAACTGTCTGATGATGTTGCAGGTAAGAGTATAAATGTTTCTATAGCTATAATAGGCTAGTTAGCACACAAATACTTACATAGGACAAATGCCATTTCCGTAGTATTTCATCGAAAACAATGTAGACCGATTTTTTTTTACTCGTTTTCAACATTTGAAAATTGAAATGGAAGCGAACCAATCTGAATCGAATCGACGAACTGATTGTAATAAGAAAGCTGTTCGTCACACTTTTTTATGAGCGGATAGGCATTGTATACGTTATATGTGAGGAGTCCTGCTAATCAGCAGGCATACATGGTGGTTACAGTGGCAGCTGCATCTAACGGAATTTCGGCATCGATGCCATATGCTTCCCTGGCAGCCATTCTTTTGTATTTGCGGCGTGTGTGTGTGTTGTTTGCCCCTGGACCCCAGAACAGTCACCCACATTGTGTGCTAAAGTGCAGCTGCTCTGCCTCACAGCTACGATTGGAGCGATGCTTAGTTGACGGTTTTTTTAAAAGTTGACACAAGGTAGAGTAGGTGTCAACATGTAGCTGATATCATACTAGCCCGAGGCAGCTGTAAGACTAAACGTTTACGCATGTCATACGTGTCCCTTTCTAACTCACTACCACATATACTAATGGAATAAGAGGAGTTCACATAAACGTTTATGATGATTTTGCAACAAAAAATTGATCATTGAAATACCTAAACTTATAGTTGCATGTTAGTTGTTTACTCAGTTTATTCCGTGACATGCAGTCAAAGCTATTCCAGCCGATTTCGCCTATATAAAACGGACGTCTGTATGTAAAGGACACTCTTTGGCATTTCCCTTACGTGGCACTTGCATAGCGAAACCACCTCTATAAAACGGACGCATGTCTAGAAAAGATACTTTTGGTGTTTTTCTCGAGCAGTGCTTATATAACGGTTTGATTGTATATGCGATAAACAGTAGGATAAAATCATACACACTGGCTGTGAATCCCCGATAAGACTAATATGGTGGACCGAGATCACGTTGCCTGGTCTGATAACGTGACTCTGTGCCTGCAGGTGACGATGAAGAGCGCGTGTTGTCACCGAGCCCGACACCGAGCGAGGAATCAGAGGAGTCAAACTCGGCACCGGCGAGGCGCTCTCGCAAACGCGCTAGGAGGAAAGCGCCACAGCGGGCGGAGCCTCGGTCCACGATGCAGTTCAGCTCTTTTCTTGACATGAGTTACTGGCAAAGGTAAGAGGGCTAACGAGTGTGCGAGGGTGGGACAGTGAGTAAGTAGGTAAACGAAAGGCATGGGGGGAGGTGTAGCGAGAATGAATTATTGTGGAAAAGGGACGAGTTAGAGGAACTCTAACACAAAGTTCTTGCAAACAAAAGTTGGAGAATTGGACGGTTAACGAATGCCGGGAAAAGTATTTTATAAGATATGAATAATAATTAATGGTGCTCTGCTACTGATACTGCATTAGTGATTTCTCTTATATGGTGCTGCAGTATAAAATTGTTTGTAATATGGTGCAGTAACAAAGGTGGGTGATTTTATTTTGCGTTTTTCTCAACAGGACGGATATTTGTTGTGGAACCATTTTCAAAGGCCCGTGTGGAACGGTGCTTGTTGACCCAACACTCCTACATCCCTGCAGACTGTGCCAAAAGCCCGTTGCGAGTGCAGATTCAAGCAATTCAAACTCCACCAAGTACGAACGTGAAAACATGGATAACACAGTACAGAGTGACAGTGGGGCCAGACAAACGATCAACGAAACATCTGAGGAGGTGAGCAGTGATCACGAGGACGTAATTTCTCCACCCAGCAGTCCCTGGACAAACATAGATCTAGGTATGGCTGGGAAGTCAACCGCATTTGCCCCCATGTTAGGTGCATGTTAGAAATGTCAGTTTATGCTGATCACCACTTCATAGGCCAATTGGCCGTGTATAGGTGCGTGTAAAAATTACCTAGTGATTTTGTAATGTTTCATGCAATCACTTTTATACCATGTCCCCCAAATAATTTTTAACAGTGTTTCAGCACTTTTTATACAGCTTAATTGTCTCGTTATTGATCCTTTTTTTACAATTAAATAGAGAAATGAGACTTTTATAGTAACAGTGTAATCAATAAGTGGTATAATTATGATGAAAATGAAACCTTCCAAGATATTTTTGGTCCCATTCATCACGTTATTGGAAAACCAATGGAAATGTTTACATATCATGCATCACTGTGAACAATTATTTGGAGGAAACAGTGTGCCATTAATGGTGCCTATAGACAAGGTAAAATTGTGCATGTATGTGTTTAATACGTTTTATTAATTGCATTTTTGTATTTACATGTGGATTATTAAATTAATTAAACTATAAATTTTCTATCAAAGATTTTAGCTGATACCATAAGATGCATCGTTATCTGTTGTGGGGGCCAAATTGTTGGAGATACATGGTTGTGCTCGTTACTTTATGAAAATGTTTCCTTTCATAAAGTTTTGAAATATTTATGTGTATCGAGTCATTTTCTATGAATTTTATAATTATGTGCTTGGAACATTTATCCACGTATAAGAAGAATCTAGAACAGCACAATTGTTATAGAAAGTTGTATATACTGAAATAGTTTGAAGATAAAGTACATTAATATTATTTATTCTTATATACAGGCATTGCCATGATCTCTTATATCATTAACTTTCTACCTCCCTTCATCTCTCCCTTCCCACTTCGCTTTCTGTCATTTTTCCCGTTCTTTTTATACGTACCCGTAATGAAATCTCAGGTTTTTGAGTCTCATTATTCTTTTACAAAATGTAATATTACACTCTAAAGTTGCTTTTCTCTAAACAAGGTATATTATTACTATTTGGCAGCTAAGTACTGCATCAGAAGATCATCTGCATGGCTTTCTGTTAAAAATATGCATTCATCATTTTCAGTAGCCTCAGTTAAGCAATGATTATAAATCTGTGCATTTTATGTTGTTATGTCCTTTTAGTGTTCTCTTGTTCTAGTAAGAAATTAGGTTACTTAATGAAGAAGTTTGCCAAAATTGAGGAACTTGCCAAATAGATTTCTACTTGCCAACAATCTTCTTGCTCTAATCAGTGCTTTTATTTTCCATGTGCATTTTTAGTATGCTGTTGATATTTACATACAGCGATTTTAGTAATTACGAAGATGAGAATTTGTTATGTGACATTTTTTTTATAGGGGAATGTTTTTGAGACCTTTTGTCGATGATTTGTCAAACCAAAGGTTGATGCGAGTTTTATAGACACATTGTTCAGGGCATAGAATACATAGTTCGATGAAACTGACATGCGAAGTATTTATTCTAATGAAGTTGTAAGTTATATTGTACACCTGTGTGAAGCTTTGCTGTAGTGACATGAGATTTTGTAAGAGTTGCCAAATTGCTGTGCTGAAACTTTCCATTTTTGTGATCATGTGTAAATTCAGCAGATATGGCATCTCTGGAAATCGTGTAAAAACGTTTAAATTCATGTTTACATTACAAATCTACGTATGCTAAATGTATTTGCAAATGTTTACACGTGTACAGACGCTGTTGCAAAGTGAATGTGCTATCACGAGTTGAACGAGAGAATTATCTCTGGTTTCATGCTGCTCTTGGTGATATTTTCCTACAGCAATGGCCTTTTTAATCATTTTATTTTTGTATAAAACTGAAATGTGTCACGTATGAGTAGTGGTTGTCAGTGCTTGCTTAAAGATATAACTTAGGATAATGTGAATAAATAAACTAATAGCGGCATTGGAACCAACGGATCAACTAACGTTTATAGGTTTCTTTGTAGCCAACTTAATAAATGTAGATTATGATTGTCAGTTTTCGTTTATTGTAAATGCTACAACAACTATATAGTTGCTTGAGCATTGCCGCAAATTTTGAATGGATCCTTTTATGCTGAGTAGCTTTATGCATATATAGGGATTAAAAACATGAAGCGTTGCCATTAGTAAACTTGTGTATATTAAACTTAGTTGATTAGTTAATGAATTGTTTATGGTAGATTTGAGTGCTGTTTTTCTGACAGATGTTGATTAATTACCAAGTCTTTGAGTGTTGGAAGTCCACACACTGCTACACGTGTTTGTGGTTCGTATTCTATTGTCACTGTGCTGTCAATGTTATCAATGCTATTGAAATATCACCATTTTCGTAAAGTGCCTATGTGGACTGTGAATCCAACTCCCAGCTTCTTCTAATTTTACTGACAGAATTCATTATTTGTGTGTAAACTGAAATCAATTGCAGCCGCATCCAAATACAGAAAATTGGTGAATTTCCAGCATTTTTTTAGATGTGATTTTAGATTGTACGACTAATGTAATGTGTAGGTAGACCTCACCATTCACCCATGTATAATAGAATAAAGGATGCAAGTATGAATAAAAGCTACATTTTAGTGGGAATATTTTGTAGTATGGGTTGGGACATTTGGTGCAAATAAACTAACATTAGTATATTTGGTACCATGATCGCAGCAAGGAAACCTCCTATTGCAGAGGAAGGGACATAGTGCAAATATGAAATGGAATAGCATAGGTTGAATGATTTGCTGTAGTATAGTTTGTGAAGGTAAATTTGATTAGTGTTTCAAACAGTGTCATTAATCTCACAGCTAACATTGCACAGTACTCTATTAGTAAATAAATATTTTTGAAAAAGTTTAAAATACCGGCTTGCTTTTACTTTGGTTTACATTTTTAGCTCGCCTTGACATCGTCAAGATGAGCTATTGCCATGGGGCGTCGTACGTCCGTCCGTCAACATTTGGCTACGGTCAACGATAACTTGAGAACCGTTTGACCCACATGTTTCAAATTGCATACAGTTGTTACTCCTATGGGAGAGATGTGAACGTCCTATTTTGGAGCATGCCAGTTGACCTCCTTTCGAGCCACGCCCACTTTTTGGCAAAAATGGAAATGGCCATAAGTCCGTTCAGGTTCAACGGATTTTGCTCATTTTTGGTATGTGAATGAATAAGGACTGGCCCCAAAACATATCACACGGGTTTTGATATTTTTTTAAATTATGCAAATTAGGTAGATTTTGGCAATTTCACTACGCATTTCAGTGTCTGCCTACGGTCAACGATAACTCAAGAACCCACATGTTTCAAATTGCATACACTTGTTACTGCTATGGGAGGGATTTGAACGTCCTATTTTGGAGCATGCCAGTCGACCTACTTTCAAGCCACGCCACGTTTTGGCAAAAATGAAAATGGCCATCTAGATTCATTCGATTTTGTTAAATTTACCTACCTACCTACCTACCTACCTAATCATACCTACGTGTAATATTGTGTTTTAGATTCTTCGTTACAGTAATTTGACTGGAATATTTTGTGTTTTTTTTGCGTGCTATAATCGAAAACCAAAATGGCGATCATTTAGGCGTAGCGTCATCTCTCGCCCAGATTTAAGAACCCTGAAACAAAACTGAAATTTCTATTAGTATAAAACAGGGAATAAGGACATTTGATCACATTTCGGTCTGTCATAAATGAAACGCTTACCAAATTTTAAATATCATCTCCCTCTTCTATCACACCCAAGGTGAGCTACAGTGTCATTGACACTTTCATTATATAACCAACTAGTCTTTTACATTTGATATATGAAAATATAAATCATGTAGTTCTATCGTCAGTTTTTTATTTGAGCTCTAATAAAATATCAAGGGAATAACTGCATACATTAAATGTCAAGGGAATATAAATTCATACATTTTTATAGGTTATTCATCAAGTTCAATATAAGCTAGGAAATATTCTTACCACTATACAACAGGGATGAGAACGGCTAACATGATTAACTGAAACACTGGCGGGTGAGTGGGTGTGCGAGGAAATGCCCGCATAATCATTTTAAACCCAGACCACTCGATCAACACTCATCAGAATTACTTATTTGTATAACATTTTTTGTACTCCCTGTAGGGGCTGGCTATCGTTATCTGCCAAGTCCCCAGATTTTTATTACCCCGCTTCATTTTCTCCACGAATTTACACTGATCTAAAAGTTACCCTCCCAACACAATAACAAATCTGAAACTCGTGGATCAATGGAGTATTCTCTTCCCTGACACTACGTGCATTTTACGACCGCTATCTGAACACTAGCAATGATAGCCCGTTACAAGCTAGCTATCGCGTTTCACCATTTCACAGCTATTTATAGAAACAATTTGGGGGAATCACAGATTGTTCAATAAATCTCACCAACATTCATTAAACTACCCTGTCACACAGGATTTTTTTTTCCATGTTACAAAGCTGTGAAACTCACGTGTACTCAGTTAAAACTACCCCATTAAGACTGTCATCCTTTATTGGGAATAAATGTACACACGCACACTACGATACATGTTTTTCTAATTTAAAATACTCGAATATTGTATCAAATTGCATCAACAATATCTACAAATCTACGACAATTTTTTTTCTGTGTGACGGGGAGCAGGAAAAATGAATTGTGAAAATGCCATACTAACATTATCTTAGGACAGTTAAACCTCTTCAATCTGGCATACTATATATATATATAGTAGGGCTGTAACGATACACAAGCCTCTCGATTCGATCCGGTTCTCGATATTAGCGTCTCGATTCGATTCCCAAAATATTGAAATGTTATCTTTCTTTTTTTTTTTTTCCATTATTTTGCAATAATAAGTTATTAGAAATTGCCAATGAATACTAAATGGTGAATAGACTAGAGAGTAGATAGCATTATATACACTGCACAGCCGCTGAGTAACATTGGTGAGTAACACTCCACAGTATATAGCGTAGTGCCGCCATCTATTGGAAGAAAAAAGTGGTATCGAAGTGGAATCGAAAATACGGGAAAAAATATCGAGGATCGGATCGAGGGAAGAGAATCGCGATCCGATTCGATTTCGGTGGATCGTCACAGCCCTAATATATAGCCATTAATACTCCATTACAAGTCAATTCTTAAAACTGAATACCTTACCACCATTCGTTTTGGTTTCGTGTTTACGTCGGTGGACTCTGGTCGTTGTCTTCACTTTCTTTAAAAAGTTACTACCTCGTGGATCACGTAGAATATCTCATCTCGTATCACTTGGGTCATAGTTTGATTATAAGATACAATACATCAAAACGAACCTCAACAAAGTGCTTAACAAAGGGTTTGGTAAGGTTTTGCTAGTTTAAATTATGTTGCGAGGTATGACCTCGGTAATAACCTGGAGTTTTCTGCATTATGGCTAGCCGAAGAATGCCAGATTGGTGAGGTTCACCTGCATTCTATTATGGAAACAACACTGGTCATCACAAAATGACAATAATGCATAACAATAAGTATCGTACATATATTTGCACCAAGACTCGAATACTATATCACAATTGGGCCCCAATGCAATTAACTTATGTGTTCATTCTGTAAGTGCATTAAAAATCTGCACAACTATATATTATCATTTATCATACATACATCATAATTACATAAAACATGCTAAACCTGCCACAAAGAGGACACTCCTCAACACTTAGATCAATGAAGATTACTAGATGATATTTAAGAGCACTCTAATGCGAACATGTACAAAGCTACAGATATTATGTATATATAGGTTCGTGATAGCATCCACAAGTTCACAATTTCGTTACTAAAGTACCAACGTTCCTTGAGAATAATCAGTTACAAAAAACTAAAGACCGTGTCATTCATTAATATCATAATTGAGCACGAGTCAAACAACAAAATAACTATAATTATAAACAACAAAATAACATATTATCAGGCGTAGATAATAGCGAATCTATTCCCTATTATCTACTCCTGATATTATCGACTGATAGAACTGTAAAATCTAGTGAAATAGTTGCAACTTCATTTGTCACTAAGAACTAATAATGGACCTAAACGTAGCATACGTGAAATTGCTAGTTTGTTGTTGCGGCTTTCGAAAACGTCCTGATGCTGAGATCACGATACACTAGTCAACTGCTAGTGTCAACTGCTATACTGCTAGTAGCCTCCACACAGCTTTGCAATTTTCTGAATTAACTCCCTTTCCACACCTGCATCTGCCAACAACTGTGACACAGTCGTGCCCACAGTCGAGAACGTTCTGCACATTCATTGACTCTAATGTCAGAAATACCCTAAAAAGCTATCACTATAGTAAGTTTAAAACATCCATCCCTTTGCGCGATGCTTCAAACGCACTTCAAAAGTTACGACAATTTAGACTTACGATAGTCGTAACTATTCATGATGTTTCTGACAATGGGCCTGTGCTCGGTAACTTACTTTGCTCGGTAGATCGCACACACAATCCATGAGGAGCACAACTAACAGGTAGCAGAACTCAGGAGCCAAACTCCACGGTGTCCGACTCAATGCGCTTGAATTCGTATTCGCCTTGGCCGTCCATGTGCAAGTAGTACTGCAAGATAAACGGACGGAGCTTGTCAGGCCATATGCGCTCCGTTGTAAATTATATCTATGCAAAGTAAAACGTATACACAATGAAAGTGTCAATGACACTGTAGCTCCCCACAAAAAAGGACACAAATGAGTGAGTGAGAAGAAGTCAGTTTTAATTGAGCAACCATCGACGTACATTATAGAAACGAAGAGTATATGGGAGAACTCCCATTATATACTCTTGATAATTATATGTGTAATTTTTCATGTGAAAATAATAAATAATATTATATATAAATTATAAATAATTTATAAACCAAAATGAATCACAATTTGTGACGGTAGATGGCGCTATACCCGCTTTGATGTTTCTTAGCATAAATCATTATATCATAATAATATAATAATAATAGTATAAATCATAATATGTTCATAGCAGGAATTTTGCATTAAAGATATTGTCAATGAAATCTTGTAAAACGAACCAGACGAGTGTGACACCACAGACTGTTTGTTATCTGCGTGTCTGTATAATATGCTATATAATTGCCAAACCCTACCTAATTTGCATAATTTTTTTTAAATATCAAAACCCTTATTCATTCACATACCAAAAATGAGCAACATCCGTTGAACTTGAACTGACTAATGGCAATTCCCATTTTTGCCAAAAATAGGACGTTTAATATGGGAGCATAGCAGTAACAACTATACCCAATTTCAAACATGTGGGTCAAACGGTTCCTGAGTTATCGTTGACCGTAGCCAAATGTTGACGACGGACGACGACCCATGGCAATAGCTCAGCTTGACGATGTCAAGGTGAGCTAAAAATGTGAGTATTGTTTCCTGCCGTGCAGCGCATGTAAAATCGTGTTTTTGCCACTATAAAGTGAGCACTGCCAGCTACATCAAAATCTCATATATTCGTATAAAAATAACAAACAATATATATTATGTAGCATAACAAGCTCATCTGAACCTTAAATAATGCTGAAAGTGGGAGTGACGTTATCCTTTAACTGTAGACCTAACAGCTAGACCATCTACTGTTCTCAGTCATTCTGCAGCAACATCCACAGGAAAATTGCAGTATTCATCGCAAGGTCCATCTCCAGTACGTCACTGCTTAATACTGCCAGGGTAACGTACCTCGTGATGCTTCCACAACGACTTCCGATGTGAGACGGTGAACAGCGTGATGCCGACCTCCCGGCAGTACTGGTACATGCTCGACTCCACATCCACGCTCACCGCGCTCGTGCACTCGTCCAGGATCGCAAACTGCGGCTTGTGGTAGAACAGTCGCGCCATCTACGGGAAGCAAAAGGATTTTTTTTTAAACAGGAAAATCACGTCCCTTGTCATTAAGCCACAGACCGCTGAACCTCGAGTTAAAGCATAGACATTATTTTCACGACTATACTACATTACAAATGTATACAATGTGTCATTTCCCTCTTAAGATAGTACAGAATAGATGCTGACTACAGTGCCACCGCATGCAGTCTTCATATCACAAAAATCAAACAAAGACCAATCATGCTAACAAGCAAATATACAATACACACCTCATTTTGATTTTTTTTGTAAATTACTTGTCATTAATTATTAAGCACAGTTACCATATAATGCTGCTGCAGTTAGACACCATCCACTGAAATTGTTTGCCTGTTCTCGTCATTTTCCCTAATTGTACGTATGAGTTTATACGTAATATGATCAAATATGCATAACATTACCTAGTATTCAACGAGAATTTAATTTTACACTAATCTCATTATTTCCCTGATCTTTATCTAACATGCCCGACATGCCTTGACAATAGCTCTAATACGTACAGCTATTCGCTGTTTCTCTCCTCCGCTCAGTACATCCATCCAGTCTTGCACCGCATCCCAGCCTTCGTCTCTATCCAAAATGTACAGCAACTGAACCTGCGCACAATATGACACCAATGAATTCAATGTAAGTAAGGTATGTGAATTTCTATAGCACTGTTAAACTTACAGAACATTCATTATATGAGGTTATTTTATATACAGAATGAGATATGACAGCAGTAAGGAATATGCCAATCTACATAACACCCACCGTTCACCTGATAGTCAGGAGGCTTATGCACGTAATAGAGCCCAAATCTGCAAATTATGAAAGACATTTTTAAGGGTCAAATCTGGGTTCATATGTTCCTCAACTAAGAATTTTTTTGAGGAGCCCAAAAATTTGACCCCGGGAACCCCCCCCCTCCCTATGGGCCCGGTAAGGGACCCGAAACTGTTATTTGCCATATCTTTGCCCTTCTTTGGTCGATTTGAGCAAAGTTAGAGTCGATTTTGGGGTTTTAAACATCAAGGAATCGATTGGGCGTGGTTTGGAACCTAAATTTGTCAAAGGTCACGTGATATCGTTCCTTCGGGTTCACCTCGCGGGCCCGAAAATGGGTTTTCACATATCTCGGCTATTTTCTCAAAAAAAAGAGAGTCAATTTTGGGGTTTTA